>NC_092156.1:40941788-41241788 GCF_045791955.1 Oncorhynchus clarkii lewisi
TTATTCCATCATTTGAACAATATGAAAATGCTATTGCGTTTTTGCTCATGGATCTGATCTATTTTGATTCATGACACAAGATCAAGAAGATGTAACTTGAGGCAGGTTTCTTTCCTACGCAAAATGATATTCCGAGACGAAAGCACTACCCTTACACCAATAACCAATATTGTAAACAGTCTTTAGGATCCGCCCCTTTTTTTAAATTTCCGCCTAAAAATGATATACCCAAATCTAACTACCTGTAGCTCAGGACCTGAAGCAAGGATAATAATATTATTGATACAATTTGAAAGGAAACACTTTGAAGTTTGTGGAAATGTGAAATGAATGTAGAATAATATAAAACATTAGATAAGGTAAAAGATAGTACAAAGGAAAAAAACAGAGATTTTATGAATTTTTTGGTACCATCATCTTTGAAATACAAGAGAAAGTCCATAATGTATTATTCCAGCCCAGAAGCATTACATGGCAGCAGTGCATGTGCACAGTTTTAGACTGATCCAATGCACCATTCCATGTCTTTTCAAAATTTGGCCCAAATGTGCCTAATTGGTTTATTAATAACTTTTCAAGTTCGTAACTGTGCACTCTCCCCAAACAATAGCATGGCATTATTTCACTGTAATAGTTAGTGTAAATTGGACAGTGTAGTTAGATTAACAAGAATTTAAGCTTTCTGCCAATATCAGACACAGTCGAAGTCGGAAGTTTACATACACCTTAGCCAAATACAATTAAACTCAGTTTTTCACAATGACATTTAATCCTAGTAAAAAAATCCCTGTCTTAGGTCAGTTAGGATCACCACTTTATTTTAAGAATGTGAAATGTCCGAGATAATTATTATTATTATTATTTATTTCAGCTTTTAATTCTTTCATCACATTCCCAGTGGGTCAGAGGTTTAAATACACTCAATTAGTATTTGGTAGCGTTGCCTTTAATTGTATAACTTGGGTCAAACGTTTCGGGTAGCCTTCCACAAGCTTCTCACAATAAGTTGGGTGAATTTTGGCCCATTCCTCCTGACAGAGCTGGTGTAACTGAGTCAGGTTTGTAGGTCTCTTTGCTCAAACATGCTTTTTCAGTTCTACAAAAAAAATCCTATGGGATTGAGGTCAGGGCTTTGTGATGGCCGCTCCAATACCTCGACTTTGTTGTCCTTAAGCCATTTTGCCACAACTTTGGATGTTTGCTTGGGATCATTGTCCATTTGGAAGACCCATTTGCGACCAAGCTTTAACTCCCTGACTGATGTTGCTTCAATATATCCACATAATTTTCCTTCCTCATGATGCCATCTATTTTGTGAAGTGCACCAGTCCCTCCTGCAGCAAAGCACCCCCACAACATGATGCTGCCAACCCCTGCATCTTGGTTTTGATAGTGTTTTCCGGGTTGCAAGCCTCCCCTTTTTTCCTCCAAACATAATGATGGTCATTATGGCCAAACAGTTCTATTTTTGTTTCATCAGACCAGAGGACATTTCTCCAAAAAGTACATGCACAAAGTAGATGTCCTAACCGACTTGCCAAAACTATAGTTTGTTAACAAGAAATTTGTGGAGTGGTTTAAAAACGAGTTTTAATGACTTCAACTGTACGTCTATGTCCTGGGAAATATTCTAATGTGATCTCATGCTAATCACATTAGCCTATGTTAGCTCAACCGTCCCACGGGCGGAACCACCGTCCCTGTAGAGCAGTGGTTCCCAAACTTTTTATAGCCCCGTAGCACTTCAAGCATTCGACCTCCCGCTGCATACCCCTCTAGCACCAGGGTCAGCGCACTCTCAAATGTTATTTTTTGCCATCAATGTAAGCCTGCCACACACACACTATGGGCCGGTTTCCCAGACAGATATTAAGCCTGGTCATGGACTAAAAAGCTTGTTCAATGACGAATCTCTATTTGATGTGCTTCTTAGTCCAGAACAAGGTTTAATCTGTGTCTGAGAAACCGGCCCTATACGATACATTTATTAAACATAAGAATGAGTGTGAGTTTGTCACAACCCGACTCGTGGGAATTGATAAAGAGCTCTTATAGGACCAAGGCACACATAATATTATAATAATAATCAATAACTTTGCTTTTTATTTAGCCATCTTACATATAAAACCTTATTTGTTCATCGAAAATTGTGAATAACTCACCACAGGTTAATGAGAAGGGTGTGCTTGAAAGGATGGACATTACTCTGTAATGTTGGGTTGTATTGGAGAGAGTCTCAGTCTTAAATCATTTTCCACACACAGAGAGAGCTATGAGAGAGCTGCTGTGTTGGTGCATGAGGCACGACATTCGCCCTATGGAGCGTGTCCTCGGTTTGATGTCACCTGAGTCAGCTCTCCAAACTCGTCCTGAGGTGCGTGCTAGCCGTCTGGTGAAGACAGTACCAGCCCCACACACCAGGCCTCCTGTGCGCCTCCCCAGCCCTGCACGTCTTGTGCCAGCTTGGCGCTCCAGACCTCCAGTGCGCCTCCACAGCCCGGTGAGGCCTGCGCCGGCTCTACGCACGGTTTCCCCAGTTTGCCAGGAGAACCCAGTGGGGCCTGTTCCAGCTCCGTGGACATGCAGCCAAGAGGAGTGGTGCAAGTGTTAAGCACCAGAGCTCCAGTGCTCACCCACAGCACGGTCTATCCTGTGCCTCCTCCACGGACCAGGCCTCCAGTAGGTCTCCCCAGTCTGGTTCATCCTGTGCCTCGTCCATGGCCTCCGGTGATGATCCATGGCAAGAAGCCTCCAGTGATGATCCATGGCAAGAAGCCTCCAGTGATGATCCATGGCACGAAGCCTCCAGTGATGATCCATGGCACGAAGCCTCCAGTGATGATCCATGGCACGAAGCCTCCAGTGATGATTCATGGCAAGAAGCCTCCAGTGATGATCCATGGCAAGAAGCCTCCAGTGAGGAGTCATGGCACGAAGCCTCCAACGACGGCCTCCAGTCCGGAGCCTCCATCGACGGTCTCCAGTCCGGAGCCTCCAACGACGGCCTCCAGTCCGGTCTCCAGACCGGAGCCTCCAGCGACGGCCTCCAGTCCGGGGCCCGCAATGAGGGTGCCTAGCACGGGATCCGCAGCGAGGGTCACCAGTCCGGGGCCCGCATCAAGGGTGCCCAGTCCGGGGCCCGCAGCAAGGTTGCCCAGTCCTGGGCCCGCAACGAGGGTCCCGAGTTTGGGGTCTGCAGCGAGGGTCCCCAGTCCGAGGCCAACAGCAAGGGTCCCCAGTCCAGGGCCAGCAAAGAGGGTCCCCAGTCCGGGGTCGGCGGCGAGGGTCATCACACCAGAGGCACCACCAAAGTGGGGTGAGCCAGAGGTGGAGCGGGGTCTACGTCTCGCACCAGAGCCACCACCGCGGATAGATGCCCACCCGGACCCTCCCCTATAGGTTCAGATTTTGCGGGGGGGGGAGAACTGTCACACCCTGACCTCAGAGAGCCTTTTTATTTCTCTATTTGGTTAGGTCAGGGTGTGATGTGGGGTGGGCATTCTATGTTTAGTTTTGTATGTTTCTTTATTTTGGCCGGGTATGGTTCTCAATCAGGGACAGCTGTCTATTGTTGTCTCTGATTGGGAACTTAGGTAGCCCTTTTCCCTCCTTTCAGTGTGGGTAGTTAACTTTGTTAGAAGCATCATAGCCCTGTTAATAAGCGTCACGGTCGTTTTTGTATTGTTTATTGTTTTTGTTGGCGACATTCTAATAAAAAGGAATATGTACGCTCACCACGCTGCACCTTGGTCCACTTCTTGACCACGAAAGTCCATTGATGTCACAAAGCTGTCCAGTACTTTAACAATTTCCTCTCCTGTTGTCCTGGTTCCCAATGGTTTGCAGTAGAGGATGTCTTCATTAATTGACCCCCCATAAACGTAACGGACATATACCAGGAGCTGTGCCAGGCCTGCCACGTCTGTTGACTCATCAAGCTGTAACGCATAGAATTCACTGCGAAGCAGGAACTGTTTCAAAACATCTCCTGCAATGTCTCTGATGCATTGTGAAACAGTGTTGTTTGATGAAGGCATTGTCTGTATAGTTTTTTTTGGCCTTTTCCCCCAGCATTGTCCAGCCAACTCTGCAGTAGCAGGAAGAATGAAGTCCTCCACAATAGTATGGGGCTTGCCTGTCCTAGCCACTTGGTAGCTCAACAAATAAGACGCTTCTAGCCCCTTCTTATTAATGATATCTGTTGCTTTTATACATGTCTTACTGCTCAAAAGTCATCTTAATTCTCGCTCCAAAAACTCCTGTGGCTTATTTTTCAAATTGCCATGTTTTATTTCTAAATGTCTGCTTAAGAGTTTCATCGAGTTGTGAAGTAGTACTTTTGCACATATAACACACTGGCTGAGGAAAGGCACCACTCCAAATTAAGTGAACCCCAAATCAATGTAGTTCTCATCATATTTGTGCCTCTTCGATGGTCCAACGTCCTTGTCTGTTGTTCGGTGCTTTCCCGGGCAAGAGGGCAGTAGCTCTTCGGCTGCACCAGATTCACAACTGTCAGTGTCCATGCTAGCTTGGCTATCAACAAATGTAGAATTACTGATGCTAGCATTGGATGTGCTCGTGGAAACAGAACAACGTGTGTCGTCGACAGGTGCAGGTGTAGTACAGCTAGTAGTAGCAGTACTACCAGTAGAGCTGGGCTTGACAATCTGGACCCTCTATTTCTGAAACTATCCGCCGCCATTGTCGCAACCCCTATTACCAGCCTGTTCAACCTCTCTTTCATATCGTCTGAGATCCCCAAGGATTGGAAAGCTGCCGCGGTCATCCCCCTCTTCAAAGGGGGAGACACCCTGGACCCAAACTGTTACAGACCTATATCCATCCTGCCCTGCCTATCTAAGGTCTTCGAAAGCCAAGTCAACAAACAGGCCACTGACCATCTCGAATCCCACCGTACCTTCTCCGCTGTGCAATCTGGTTTCCGAGCCGGTCACGGGTGCACCTCAGCCACGCTCAAGGTACTAATCGATATCATAACCGCCATCGATAAAAGACAGTACTGTGCAGCCATCTTCATCGACCTTGCCAAGGCTTTCGACTCTGTCAGAAGCCGATAAGTAGCCTCAGTAGCCTCGGTTTTTCTGATGACTGCCTGGCTAGACTGTAAACTCTCCTTCCAGACTCATATCAAACATCTCCAATCGAAAATCAAATCTAGAGTCGGCTTTCTATTCTGCAACAAAGCCTCCTTCACTCACGCCGCCAAACTTACCCTAGTAAAACTGACTATCCTACCGGTCCTCGACTTCGGCGATGTCATCTCCAAAATTGCTTCCAACACTCTACTCAGCAAACTGGATGCAGTTTATCACAGTGCCATCCGTTTTGTCACTAAAGCACCTTATACCACCCACCACTGCGACCTGTATGCTCTAGTCGGCTGGCCCTCGCTACATATTCGTCGCCAGACCCACTGGCTCCAGGTCATCTACAAGTCCATGCTAGGTAAAGCTCCGCCTTATCTCAGTTCACTGGTCACGATGGCAACACCCACCCGTAGCACACGCTCCAGCAGGTGTATCTCACTGATCATCCCTAAAGCCAACACCTCATTTGGCCGCCTTTCGTTCCAGTTCTCTGCTGCCTGTGACTGGAACGAATTGCAAAAATCGCTGAAGTTGGAGACTTTTATCTCCCTCACCAACTTCAAACATCTGCTATCTGAGCAGCTAACCGATCGCTGCAGCTGTACATAGTCTATCGGTAAATAGCCCACCCATTTTTACCTACCTCATGCCCATACTGTTTTTATTTATTTACTTTTCTGCTCTTTTGCACACCAACATCTCTACCTGTACATGACCATCTGATCATTTATCACTCCAGTGTTAATCTGCAAAATTGTAATTATTTGCCTACCTCCTCATGCCTTTTGCACACAATGTATATAGACTCTCTTTTTTTCTACTGTGTTATTGACTTGTTAATTGTTTACTCCATGTGTAACTCTGTTGTCTGTTCACACTGCTATGCTTTATCTTGGCCAGGTCGCAGTTGCAAATGAGAACTTGTTCTCAACTAGCCTACCTGGTTAAATAAAGGTGAAATAAATAAAATAAAATGTCTCTCTATGGACGCGGCCTTACTTTTTTAACCATTTATCAATTTTCGGGAAAACGGAATGAGCAGCAGCTACGTTTGGCTACATACGGACCGTTAGTGGAATTCCAGCGAGGGTGACAGTTAATGTGATTGGATGTTAATTATTTGACTAGGCTACCTGTATTTGACATTGTGTTGTTATTTCACTGAACACTAGATGGTTAAATTAAATTTTTGGCAGTGAAACGAGGCTACTCAGGTGTGAAAAAAAACTCACCCAAATGTATAGCCCCATTGGAAAATCTAAATGGACTGTTTGAAAATATGATTTAAAAAAAGTATTATTTTTTTATTTAAAAAAAATTTGAATCACATTTTTAGTTGGCTTACCCCAGACGGCATTGCCGTACCCCTGGGGGTACGCATACCCCCGTTTCAGAACACTGTACATTTCACAGTGTTGCAGGTTAAGGACATTTCACTGTGATGCAGATATTCACCTACACATGTTTTGTTGTATCGACACTTGTCATGATGACCAGTGGAGAAAACATTTTTCCAAACACAACAACGATATTCCATCAGCTCTTCAATGTTATCCACTTTACTTAGATTTGCATGATTGAAAATAAGAGGTTGTTGTACGGTGTAAGACTTGTGAAGTGGTGATGTGGAGCTAGTTTTAGTTCTTTATGCAGGATTAGCTCAGAGGAGTGTAATGAGTAGTTGAGTGGTGGTGCTCCTCAGGTAAATCACTCAGAGAGATTATAGTGTACCTCTGATGGATTACTGCTCCAATGAGGGGCCTGAAAGCCTGAAAAAGATGCTTTCAAACTAATCAGCTACACTGATGTCAGAACCCTGGCTTAGTTAGAAACTTCCACAACCCACACTAGGAGAATAGGAATTGGCATCCGTATGATATGTACTGCACTCCTACTGAATGTGGATGATACTGTATGTATGAGCAGTCAAAGTAGCAAAAGAAAAATCCCTGTAGTCAAAAACATCAAATATTAAGCAAAGGCAGATGCTTTTTAGTCTTCGCATTATTTGATTTGCTAAAAACTTGTATTTTTGTGTGTATTGTTTTCCATAAAAGTATAGAGTGAATTTACATGGCGAGATTGACTGTGGATTTATGCAAGCTACTAAATAACTTAAATTATTGGTTCACCGGAAAAACAGATGAAATATTTGTGGAATAAAAGAGCAAAAAATATAAATATAAAAAGTACATTCTTTGAAAAGATTCAAATGTGATTTTCCAGCATGGAAGCCAAATGAATATTTTAAGCAGAAATGCTTTGCTTATGCTGCGGTATAGAGAGCACTTCAGAGTTTGAACATGCTGTGTTTCTGTCCGACCAGCCCGTGGGCTCAGTGCTTGGAGCACTTTGGCTGCAGCGTGGCGGTGGGAGAATGGCTTCTGTCCAGCTGAGATAATGGAATTGGTGTGTTCTCCCTGGGCTGCACTCCTGGCTGGAGTTAATTCTGTTAATAGCAGGAGCTTCTACTGGCATATCCCTGGCATGGGCGGCACGCGGGGAGGAGAGAGGAGCGTGGAGAGCGGTCCAGGAGGCAGGTAGTACAGACAGGGCATGAATGTATAATGAAGGGGCTGGAATCTACAGCTCATAATTGCTCTTGGAGCTGCTAATGTGTAAACATAAAAGAGTCAGGACCTCCACTCTTCATTCCAAATGGCTCGCCATGCAAAGCTATCAGAAAAGGTAAAGGCACATGCCTGCAATAAATTCTTGTTAAAACATCATAAGGATCAGACCGTTTAAAAAATATATGTTTTGCCTAAAAGGACATACCCAAATCAAACTGCCTGTATTTCAGGACCTGAAGCAAGGATATGCATATTCTTGATACCATTTGAAAGGAAACACTTTGAGGTTTGTGTAAATGGTTTGTGTAAATGTGAAATTAATGTAAGAGAATATAACACATTCGATCTGGTGGCAGGGGCAGCAGGGTAGCCTAGTGGTTGTCAGGAAAATAACCTCACACTCAACGTCAACAAAACTAAGGAGATGATTGTGGACTTCAGGAAACAGCAGAGGGAACACCCCCCTATCCACATCGATGGAACAGTAGTGGAGAGGGTAGTAAGTTTTAAGTTCCTCGGCGTACACATCACAGACAAACTGAATTGGTCCACCCACACAGACAGCATTGTGAAGAAGGCGCAGCAGCGCCTCTTCAACCTCAGGAGGCTGAAGAAATTCGGCTTGTCACCTAAAGCACTCACAAACTTCTACAGATGCACAATCGAGAGCATCCTGTCGGGCTGTATCACCGCCTGGTACGGCAACTTCTCCGCCCACAACCGTAAGGCTCTCCAGAGGGTAGTGAGGTCTGCACAACGCATCACCGGGGGCAAACTACCTGCCCTCCAGGACACCTACACCACCCGATGTCACAGGAAGGCCATAAAGATCATCAAGGACAACAACCACCCGAGCCACTGCCTGTTCACCCCGCTATCATCCAGAAGGCGAGGTCAGTACAGGTGCATCAAAGCTGGGACCGAAAAGCAGCTTCTATCTCAAGGCCATCAGACTGTTAAACAGCCACCACTAACATTGAGTGGATGCTGCCAACACACTGACTCAACTCCAGCCACTTTAATAATGGGAATTGATGGGAAATGATGTAAAATATATCACTAGCCACTTTAAACAATGCTACCTAATATAATGTTACATACCCTACATTATTCATCTCATATGTATATGTATATACTGTACTCTAAATCATCTACTGCATCTTTATGTAATACATGTATCACTAGCCACTTTAACTATGCCACTTTGTTTACATACTCATCTCATATGTATATACTGCACTCAATACCATCTACTGTATCTTGCCTATGCCGCTCTGTACCATCACTCATTCATATATCTTTATGTACATATTCTTTATCCACTTACAGGTAGTAGTTTTGGAATTGTTAGCTAGATTACTTGTTGGTTATTACTGCATTGTCGGAACTAGAAGCACAAGCATTTCGCTACACTCGCATTAACATCTGCTAACCATGTGTATGTGACAAATAACATTTGATTTGATTTGGTTATTGTAGCCTAGTGGTTCGAGTGTTGGACTAGTAAACGAAAGGTTGCAAGTTCGAATCCCTGAGCTGACAAGGTACAAATCTGTCGCTCTGCCCCTGAACAGGCAGTTAACCCACTGTTCCTAGGCTGTCATTGAAAACAAGAATTTGTTCTTAACTGAGTTGCCTAGTTAAATAAAGGTTAAAATAAAAAATGTACTATTCCAGGTTAGGTGCAATTTAGATTATGGCAACAGTGTATATGCAATGTTTTAGACTGATCCAATGAACCATTGCATTTCTGTTCAAAATGTTGTAACAAGACTGCCCAAATGTGCCTATTTGGTTTATTAATACATTTTCAAGTTCATAATTGTGCACTCTCCTCAAACTATAGCATGGTATTCTTTCACTGTAATAGCTACTGTAAATTGAACAATGCAGTTAGATTAAGCTTTCTGCCTATATCAGATATGTATGTCTATATCCTGGGAAACGTTCTTGTTACTTACAACTTCATGCTAATCACATTAGCCCACGTTAGCTCAACCATCCTGCGGGGGAACACCGATCCTGTAGCGGTATTAAGACATGTAGCTAGCTGGCTAGCTAGCTCAACAATTAACCATAATCCCAACTCATGACGTTACTTCCCTGCATGAATCTGCAGGTAGCTAACCAACCAGGTTCCATGTTAGCTAACATTAGGCTGCAACTAGCCAAGCAAATAGCTCTGAGAAACAAATCATTTTTATTTCACTTTTTTTAACCAGGTAGGCCAGTTGAGAACAATTTCTCATTTACAACTGCGACCTGGCCAAGATAAAGCAAAGCAGTGCAACACAAACAACAACACCGAGTTACACATGGAATAAACAAACGTACAGTCAATAACACAATATAAAAAATCTATATACAGTGTGTGCAAATGAGGTAAGTTTAGGGAGGTAAGGCAATATATAGGCCGTAGTGGCGAAGTAATTACAATTTAGCATTTAAACACTGGAGTGATAGATGTGCAGAATATGAATGGGCAAGTAGAGATACTGGGGTGCAAAGGAGCAAAACAATAAATAAGAATATGTGGATGAGGTAGTTGGATAGGCTATTTACAGACGGGCTATGTAAAGGTGAAATTATCTGTGAGCTGCTCTGACAGCTGATGCTTAAACTTAATGATGGAGATATGAGTCTCCAGCTTCAGTAACTTTTGCAATTCGTTCCAGTCACTGGCAGCAGAGAACTGGAAGGAAAGGCGGTAAAGGAGGAATTGGCTTTGGGGGTGACCAGTGAAATATACCTGCTGGAGCGCGGGCTACGGGTGGGTGATGCTATGGTGACCAGTGAGCTGAGATAAGGCGGGGCTTTACCTAGCAAGGACTAAAAAGGGAAGGCCAGCCAACGAGACCATAAAGGTCGCAGTGGTGGGTAGTATATGGGGCAAAACGTATGGCACTTGTGATAGACTGCATCCAATTTGCTGAGTGGAGTGTTGGAGGCTATTTTGTAAATGACATAGCAAAAGTCAAGGATCGGTAGGATGGTCAGTTTTACGAGGGTATGTTTGGCAGCATGAGTGAAGGAGGCTTTCTTGCGAAATAGGAAGCTGATTCTAGATGTAATTTTGGATTGGAGATGCTTAATGTGAGTCTGGAAGGAGAGTTCACAGTCTAACCAGACACCTAGGTATTTGTAGTTGTCCACATATTCTAAGTCAGAACCGTCCAGAGTAGTGATGCTGGACGGGCGGTTAGGTGCGGGCAGCGATCGGTTGAAGGACACACATTTAGTTTTACTTGCATTTAAGAGCAGTTGGAGGCCACAGCAGGAGAGTTGTAATGGCATTGAGGCTCGTCTGGAAGTTAGTTAACACAGTGTCCAAAGAAGGGCCAGAAGTATACAGAATTGTGTCGTCTGCGTAGAGGTGGATAATACGATCATACTAGCAAGCCAGCCAGCTAATGATAGCTAGTTAGATAACAGTACACTAACTTGAAATGAAAACTACATTGTCAAAATTCGAAACGTTTCATATCTGAAAATGCAGCTAGCTAGACCATCTTACCCGTATCCATCATGGGTGTGCGCTTCTCCCTGTCACAGATGCTATGGTTGCCCTTAGTTTGAAGATGTAATCTGTGTTTTCTCCACCTCCTTAGCTTTCATACTCTAATTCCAATGATTTCAAAACTCCTTCCTTGAGAAAGTGGAGAGCAACACTTATGCAATTCTACTAAGAAAATGTATGTTTTTAAAGGCTCAAATAGACAGAAGCATGCTACATGGCAGGCCAATCAGAACTCATCTCGACATGTCCAGCCCACTCATTATCTCAGACAATCATGGCCAAACGGGAAGGTTGCTAAATTTTTCTGTAGCTAAACCAACTAGGCTCATAATTCTAAAAAGTGTATTTGTATTTAAAGATGGCGTACACATTTGTTATTAAGGCACATATACATTTGCATATTCCAGAAGAGATTTTGGGCTATTAGGCCTGGTTCGCAGCCGGCGTTCCAATTCATTCCAAAGGTGTTCGATGGGGTTGAGGTCAGGGAACTGTGCAGGCCAGTCAAGTTCTTCCACACCAATCTCGACAAACCATTTCTATATGGACTTCGCTTTATGCATCGGGGCATTATCATGCTGAATCAGGAAAGGGCCTTCCCCAAACTGTTGCCACAAACATTGGTTCCAGAGACATGTTGGAACTCGGTAGTGAGTGTTGCAACCAAGGACAGACGATTTTAATGCCGGTCCCGTTCTGTGAGCTTGTGTGGCCAACTACTTTGCGTCTGAGCTGTCGTTGCTCTTTGACGTTTCCATTTCACAATAACATCTCTTATAGTTGACCAGCTCTAGCAGGGCAGAAATGTGATGAGCTGACTTGTTGGAAAGGTGGCATCATATGACAGTGTCACGTTGAAAGTCACTGATATCTTCAGTGAGGCCATAGCACTGGCAATGTTTTCCGATGGAGATTGCATGGCTGTGTGCCTGATATTATACACCTGTCAGCAACGAGTGTGGCTGAAATATACAAATTAACTAATTTAAAGGGTTTCCACATACTTTTGTATATATATACAGTGGGGCAAAAAAGTATTTAGTCAGCCACCAATTGTGCATGTTCTCCCACTTAAAAAGATGAGAGAGGCCTGTAATTTTCATCATAGGTACATTTCAACTATGACAGACAAAATGAAAAAAAAAATCCAGAAAATCCCATTGTAGGATTTTTTATGAATTTATTTGCAAATTATGGTGGAAAATAAGTATTTGGTCAATAACAAAAGTTTATCTCAATACTTTGTTATATACCGTTTGTTGGCAACGACAGAGGTCAAACGTTTTCTGTAAATCTTCACAAGGTTTTCACACACTGTTTCTGGTATTTTGGCCCATTCCTCCATGCAGATCTCCTCTAGAGCAGTGATGTTTTGGGGCTGTTGCTGGGCAACACGGACTTTCAACTCCCTCCAAAGATTTTCTATGGGGTTGAGATCTGGAGACTGGCTAGGCCACTCCAGGACCTTGAAATGCTTCTTACGAAGCCACTCCTTCGTTTCCCGGGCGGTGTGTTTGGGATCATTGTCATGCTGAAAGACCCAGCCACGTTTCATCTTCAATGCCCTTGCTGATGAAAGGAGGTTTTCACTCAAAATCTCACGATACATGGCCCCATTCATTCTTTCCTTTACACGGATCAGTCGCCCTGGTCCCTTTGCAGAAAAACAGCCCCAAAGCATGATGTTTCCACCCCCATGTTTCACAGTAGATATGATGTTCTTTGGATGCAACTCAGCATTCTTTGTCCTCCAAACACGACGAGTTGAGTTTTTACCAAAAAGTTATATTTTGGTTTCATCTGACCATATGACATTCTCCCAATCTTCTTCTGGACCCTCCAAATGCTCTCTAGCAAACTTCAGACGGGCCTGGACATGTACTGGCTTAACTTCTTGATTCTACTTGAGACGCATATGTCTCAAGTAGGCACCTGGAAATGCAAATGCGCTACGCTAAATGCTAAATGTACTCGTTAAAACTCAAACCTTGATCAAAATTCACAAGCAGGGTATTGAATTAAAGCTACACTCGTTGTGAACCTAGCCAACAAGTCAGATTTTTAAAATGCTTTTCGGCGAAAGCATGAGAAGCTATTATCTGATAGCATGCACCACCTCAAAATGCCTGAATGCGACGTAAACAAAGACTCTGCTTATCCGACGCAGCACAAAACGCAGAAATAAAATATAAAACATTCATTACCTTTGACGAGCTTCTTTCTTGGCACTCCTATATGCCCCATAAACATCACTATTGGGTCTTTTTTTTGTTTAAATCGGTCCATATATACCCAAAATAGCTTTCTATGGAAGCTGTGTCATTCAGAAAAAAACATTGTTTTTAAACGCTGCGTCATTTTTTTAAATTAAAAAAGTCGACGATAAACTTTCACAAAACACTTCGAAATCCTTTTGTAATCCAACTTTAGGTATTAGTAAACGTTTATAATCTATCAAAATGATTACAGGGCGATGTATATTCAATAGCTCCTCGTCTGCAAATCAATGGCTGCCAATGTCCACATTTACAGCATCCTGGTGGAGACTGGAAGAAACGGAAGCCAGATAGTTGGATTTTCCAACAAAAAATTCAATTGAAAATGACGACAATGGCGACATCGTGTGGAATTTGTATGAATTGCATGCAGGTCGATATTAAATTCTGTCCTCTTTTAACAACTCATGGAAGTGACTTATGGAAATTATTTTTAGCTTTCAGAGAGCAGTTTTTCTTGCGTTTTTCAATGAAACACACGATCTGTTATAGTCACAGCCGTGATTTAACCAGTTTTAGAAACTTCAGAGTGTTTTCTATCCACACATACTAATCATATGCATATACTATATTCCTGGCATGAGTAGCAGGACGCTGAAAAGTTGCGCGATTTTTAACAGAATGTTCGAAAAAGGAGGGGGTAGAAGTAAGAGGTTTAAGCAGGGGGACACGTCTGGCACTGCAGGATTTGAGTCCCTGGCGGCGTAGTGTGTTACTGATGGTAGGCGTTGTTACTTTGGTTCCAGCTCTCTGCAGGTCCTTCACTAGGTCCCCCTGTGTGGTTCTGGGATTTTGGTCACCGTTCTTGTGATCATTTTGACCTCCCGGGGTGAGATCTTGCATGGAGCCCCAGATCGAGGGAGATTATCAGTGGTCTTGTATGTCTTCCATTTCCTAATAATTGCTTCCACAGGTGATTTATTCAAACCATGCTGCTTACCTATTGCAGATTCAGTCTTCCCAGCCTGGTGCAGGTCTACAATGTTGTTTCTGGTGTCCTTTGACAACACTTTGGTCTTGGCCATAGTGGAATTTGGAGTGTGACTGTTTGAGGTTGTGGACAGGTGTCTTTTATACTGATAACAAGTTCAAACAGGTGCCATTAATACAGGTAACGAGTGGAGGACAGAGGAGCCTCTTAAAGAAGAAGTTACAGTTCTGTGAGAGCCAGAAATCTTGCTTGTTTGTAGGTGACCAAATACTTATTTTCCACCATAATTTGCAAATAAATTCATTAAAAATCCTACAATGTGATTTTCTGGATTTTTTTCTCTCACTTCGTCTGTCATAGTTGAAGTTTACCTATGATGACAATTACAGGCCTCTCTCATCTTTTTAAGTGGGAGAACTTGCACAATTGATGGCTGACTAAATACTTTTTTGCCCCACTCTATATATATGCATATTATTCGCCATTTCAGCACCAACTGGAAGATAAAAAATACTTTGATCTTGGAGATTATTTGGGTACATTTTAGGGTATGAATCATACAAAAAGTATGAATTATACAAAAATTTGTTTGGAGAGCCTTTACGCACTAAATATATTCATGAATACAGTGGTTTGATTCATCCTGAAATTTGTAATTTTAAATTCATGAAATATTGGAAGGTGTAAGAAGGTGTTCAATACAATAAGCATTGAACAATAGTTCGATAAATCTACCCTAATCCTCACTAATCATGGATGACAACGGTCCAGTTGTCTTGAACCGTGACCCCAACTCCAGGTTTAACCTGCTACGTGTAGGTCTGAGTTTCTTACGTATTTAAATATTGTCCCAAATTATTGCACAGCATTAGCCTAATATGATCCACTAATGCTAGTGACCCTCAGGAACAACTACACAGACGTGACAGAGGAAAGAAAGAAAGGTAAACAGAATGCAATGAAATTATGTAAATTGCAAGCAAAACATTTAAGAAAACTAAATGTATGTTGGTGTTACTGATTGATGGTGGTCTCGATAATGGCTAATATTTGACATGGTACAAATTGTAAAATACAATGAAGAAAAGTCCAGGCATATAATTAAAGACTTCTGAAGCGCATGCATCAACTCAGCAGGTTTAGCCCTAAAGAAGCCTATAGTTTGGGGCTCTAAATTTAATTCTTGCAAATTATGAGGGCACACAATTAAAATATGGAATAACGGTACAGCTATCTATAGCTTACCTAGCTGTGGAAAATACATGTCACGTTGATATGATTTTCAGTTTGCTTCCATATGACTGGTTTCACATTACTTTCCAGGGGTCATAGGGGGAAATCATCTAAAACAATTGCTATATGTATTTACAATCCCCTATCAATAATACCATGCTATTGTTTAAGGAGAGTGCACAATTTTGAACATGAAAAGTTATTAATAAACAAATTAGGCACATTTGGGCAGTCTTGATACAACAATTTAAACAGAAATGCAATGGTTTATTGGATCAGTCTAAAACTTTGCATATACACTGCTGCCATCTAGTCGCCAAAATCTAAATTGCACCTGGGCAGGAATAATACATTATGGCCTTTCTCTTGCATTTCAAAGATGATGGTACAACAAATAGAAAGAATGGTTGTTTTTTTCTTTGTATTATCTTTTACCATATCTAATGTTATATTCCCCTACATTAATTTCACATTTCCACAAACTTCAAAGTTCTTCCTTTCAAATGGTACCAAGAATATGCATATGCAGATCCTTAACTCGGTCAGAATAGGCTCCATAGACAACGATAAACAGCTGTCTCTGATTGGGAACCATATCAGGCCAACATAGAAATACACAACATAGAATGCCCACCCCAAATCACACCATGACCTAACCAAATAGAGAAATAAAACGGCTCTCTAAGGTCAGTGCGTGACAGTCTCTTATGACTTCACCTGAGAAAGAGCATCATGTAAACTGTAGCTCCTATACCCCCTAGCAACTAGCTTTTCAATTTACTGAGTAGGGTTTAGACCACAGTTTGTGAGTTGCCTTTTGAGAGTTCTCATAGATATCTTTAGATATCTCGGAAAACAAGTAACTTTAACTTTAGAGCTTGGACCCGTGGGGAGGTCCTGAAAATCATCAAGTTCCAAGAATACTTTTTGTAACACCTCAAAGGTATATTTCAGTTATTTGGGGTACCTTGGATTTAAGCCATAGATGAGGCCCAAAAACAAGGTACATGACTGTAACACTGCAAATACCAGCCAGGACCTCTGCTCCTTCAATGCAGATACCATGCTCTATATTTTGGTGCAGATCCTTCACATTGAACACTTTCATCACATGCTGAACGAGGTCCTCTCGGATCATGGTGTCGTCAGTATCCTGAGTTAAAAAATTAAGAAATTACAGACTAGGATATTACATTAACTGTGCAACTTGAGGAGGAGAGGGAAACAAATGAAGATACATCATTTAGAGATAAATTATGAAAGAAGGATTCAAAAATAAAAACCATACCTTGTATTCTGTAATAAGGTCTTCAACCCTCTCGCCAATGTATATGATCAGGCCACAGATCACACCGTCTCTTCTTTCCTGGATGGTGTTGCACTGTAATATGATGTTATACAAATAATTGCATTTAATATTGACAATTAAATACATACAGTATAACCTATATACTATTGTGAAGGTTTTACTGTGCATACCTCATACAGAACTTCAAAGATTTTCTGCATTCCCACCTTTACAGGGCCTCCTTTTGTATATTCTTCCAGCTTCTGGATAAAGGTGGACTCAAGAACAACAGTTATAATTCTCCTGAACTCAGTGGCAGGGTAGCCTAGTGGTTAGAGCGTTGGACTAGTAACCAGAACGGTTGCAAGTTCAAATCCCGAGATGACAAGGTACAAATCTGTTGTTCTGCCCCTGAACAAGCAGTTAACCCACTAGGCTGTCATTGAAAATAAGAATTTGTTCTTAACTGACTTGCCAAGTTAAAAATAAAAAATAATCTGTGAGAGAGAAAGGGGGGAAACAGCCAGAATGCTATTGGGAAACCCCTCCCAAAGCATGTGCAGAGTGAGAATGTTCAGACTAATCTTTAATGCATATATAATTGTAGATTAGAATATTAGGTCAACACAAAATATTTAAATTAATAGCATTTTTTGACCTACATTAACTATTTTCATTCAGTTGTATTTTGTACCTGAGTGGGCTCAAACAGGGCTGGCCGTCATTCTTTGAAGTCCTTCACAGAAAGGGCCTGAACGACAATTTGTCTTCGATATGAGAAGGTCTTTGCCATTTTGGCACTCACAATGTTGATTGTCACGTATTTGTACTTGAATGCAACAAAACTGCAGATCTTACATTGCATGTGGTGCCAGATCCCTACGGAATTAAGATTGTGGCGAAATCTGCACGGAGCCTTCACCGTGCACTGCCACTTTAAGAGCGCATGAGCAGTAAGGAAGGAGAAAATAAAGAGAGCTCGTTCAGCTCTTTGGGGAGGGGCTCTTTGGTGGCGCGACAGTTTGATTGTGTGTGCTGTGCTGCAGAAGTTTTGTTTGTTTTCAGCGTGTGTAGTTTATAGAGTGTTTAACTCAATCATCGGTGTAATTGCGCTAGGTCGTGGTTGTTTTCGTTTGGGACCGCGCCCGTTATGGATCGCATGGATTAGTAGCAACATTGTTGCAAAGCTTTAACATACAAACCATCGGACAGTCAGACAGTACACCTGCACGCCTGAAGACCACAGCTAAGATCTCTCTTGTTCTCTTTCTCTTTTTCTCTTCCCTCTATCGTTCCAGTGATTTACCCTGCAACAGACTCTCTATTTTTCCAATGCACTTCCCATTGAAGTTCATTAGAGCTGGACTATTATTGCCCTGCCAGAAGTATTTTGACATTTCAGTTAAAAGGGAGGTTGCTTGCAAATTGTGTATTGTTATGTGAACTGTATTGAGATGTACTAATGACATGTGGCCGAGAAGACTGGACATTTTTAAGGCCTTTGTTGTGTCGATGAACACCCCCCACATTCATACCCTCTGCACTCATCCACTAGAAAATAATACAGATTATTGCAAATCCTATGTTGATGACTGGGTTCATTCTTGTATGAAGTTGCTGTTGAATTGCTCTGCCATTATTAGTATTATTGTTGTCTTTACCCCTCTCTAATAAATACCGCTACAGAATTGGCGCCCGAACAGGGACTTGAAGAGAAACACCCATGACACCATCCACACAAGGTTGAATCATGTCTTTTGTTGGAACCCCATACTGTGTCAATGTGGACACACCTGATGGTAATCATGTTCGGGATTCTTTCATTCAGGAAGGACTCGATGAACTAATGGAGTTGGATAGCACTGCCCCTAATCCCCAGGCTTCTGGCTCACCTATAACATCTCCACCCTTACCCTCTCCTCAAACCCTTCCGGTTACCCTGTCCAGAGAGACTGGGAGAGGTGTCTCTGTGATCCCTGGACAACTGGAACATCAATGGACACACACCAATCATAGTTTGACAATGCAGGAGAATGCCATTCGCAAACTCAGTGAATGTGTGGAGGCTCATCAGACAGATGTGCAGAGGAGGTTGGATTACCTTCCCTGTCAAATGGAGGAAAACCAACAACAAATTGTTCAGAGACAGAAATATTTACAAGATTCTCTGAAGCAGGATATTCAAGGAAAACTGCACCGGTTCAAAACACAATTGGAAACTAACCATCATCAAGTCATACTCTTTCTTGAGGACGAACAAAAACAGAGAGCAGAGGAGTCAGCCTCTGTTGTGAAGGGAGTGTGTTCTTATCTGAAGGAAGTTATGGAGGACATGAAGAACTCTCTCACAGGGGAACTACGATTTTTGATTGAACAGACTCAAAAGGACACCGATAATGAGATGGAAAAAGCACAGAAGGCCACAGACCTTCAACTGGAAGGGCTGCACCAGGAGGTAATGCAGTGCTTTTCCCTTCTGGACAAATCTTCTGCACCTCCCTCAGGTTTTACCTCTGCCACTGGCTTGGCCAGTAAGGTAATAGGAACAGGTAGTACTACAAAAACCCCTCTGAAGATACTGTTAAACAACAGAACTCCCGCTGCCACTGTCATGCCTCCTCTAGAGCGCTCCCTCCCTATTAAACTACCTTTCCCCACTTTTGGCAGTCCAGAAGATGATGTTGATCCACTGTTTTTCTTATCTAAGTGTAATGATTTTCTTTCTATCCGGCCCCTTACTGACTTGGAGGTTCTTGCCACCCTCCGCAGTGTTCTCCATGGTACAGCAAGAGACTGGTGGGAGATAGCCCGTGAACATGTGTCAACCTGGGAGGAGTTTCAAAAACTATTCCTCTTAGCCTTCCTCTCAGAGGACTATGGGGATGAACTGGCGGAACGTGTTCGTAACAGAGTCCAGGGTGAAGCAGAGCCAATACGGGACTTTGCCTTCTCCTATCGAGTTCTATGTAGGAGATGGAAGGCTGACATTACTGAGCAGGAGATGGTCAAACTCCTTCTTAAGAACATGGTTCCCCGCCTTGCTAGTCAACTTCGAGAACGTGTGCAAAATGTGGATGATCTGGTGCGTCTTGGGACTCAGTTTGAGAAGGACTGGAAGCGCCACCTCCAAACTAAAAACCCGGTTCCCTCATCCCAGTATACCAATAACTCTCCTGGGGCTAAACCGTCTCAGATATTTGTACCCAAGATCCAGGACAAAAGTCCAGTTATGTGTTGGAGGTGTAAAGTTCAACATCCTCCAGATTCTTGCCCGCTCTATGTCCAGCTTCAGGATTCAGGAAAAGGTCAGAAAGGACCGAAGACTGAAAGTCTAGACAGGCGTGGTGGCTTGCATACAATTGGGTCAGCCTTAATGCCCACCATGAAGCCTTTAGACAGCACAGCTAGCGGTCTTATTCCTATTCCGCAACAACTATTGGTTCCTCTGACTGTTAGGAACTGGAGAGGGAAGGCCATAATCGACACAGGGGCATCTTACACCCTGATGCAAGAGGCCCTGTGGCAGAACATGGCATTACCTCATGAGGAGCTACGAACATGGGAGGAGGGACCATTGTACTTGGCCAATGGAGAACCTACCACTCCCTTGGGCTGGATTAGTATAATAATACAACTGCATGGTGAGACTATTAACCTTCCTGTGGCAATTCTTGCAGATTCAAGCCTTGCATTTGCTGTAGTCCTTGGCCTAGACTTCCTGTTCTTCAGTGGACTGACCATCTCGATGTCCGAACCCTCCTATCGGCTGCACTCTGACTATTCTCAGCCTCATCCATTTCAACCTGGTAATGCACTGATTTCAGGTTGGAGCCTGCTACATTATGCAGAGTCCGGACAAGGTCAAGTCAGAGACCGAGAAAATATAAAGAGACAAAGACAAAAACATGTTCCACCAGTGAAGTCTGAGAACCCAACTATCACCCTGATTACCGCCGTACCCCCCCTTCTATCCGAGAGCAAAAGCAAACCTGATGCTGATTTCTACATCAAACAAGCAGTGGAACAGGCATGTCTGTCGGATGATGAAAGGTGGCAGCTATCCCAGATGTTGGACGTGAACAGTGAGGTCTGTACTCTTACACTCGGCCGTACAACCGTCTTCAAACATAAAATCTATACCCGGCATGAGGTCCCCATTAAGCAGCGTCCCTACAGGCTGTCCCCCGCCAAACTGGCAATCCTCAATGAACAGCTCAAAAGCATGTTGGAGAATGGAATTGTGGAACCTTCTTTTTCCGGATGGGCTTCTCCGGTTGTCCTGATTCCTAAGAAAGATGGTGGATATCGATTCTGTGTGGACTACAGGAAGCCGAATGCCATAACAGAAAGTGATGCCTACCCTCTACCAAACATAAATGACATACTGGAATCTCTGGCAGGAGCATCCATCTTTAGTAATCTGGATCTGAACAGTGGCTATTGGCAGGTGTCAATGGATCCCGCTAGTCAGGACAAGACTGCCTTTGTCACCCCTGCTGGTTTGTACTCCTTCAAAGTCATGCCTTTTGGTTTGAAGAATGCTCCAGCAACCTTCCAAAGGTTGATGGAGACTGTCCTGGGAGATCTGAGGGGTAGAAATTGTCTTGTGTATCTGGATGACATCATAATCTACTCCTCCTCTGTCGCGGATCATCTGCAAGACATTCAGTCCGTCTTCGACAGACTAAAGGCTGCAGGTTTGACCTTGAACTTGAAGAAGTGTCGTTTCTGTCTGCCAGAACTCAAGTTCCTTGGTCATGTGGTTAACCTCTTTGATCTCTAGGGGCGCTATTTCATTTTTGGATAAAAAACGTTCCCGTTTTAAGCGCGATATTTTGTCACGAAAAGATGCTTGACTATGCATATTCTTGACAGTTTTTGAAAGAGAACACTCTGAAGTTTCAGAATCTGCAAAGATATTGTCTGTAAGTGCCCCAGAACTCATTCTACAGGCGAAACCAAGATGATGCGTCAACCAGGAAATGAGCAGAATTTCTGAAGCTCTGTTTTCCATTGTCTCCTTATATGGCTGTGATTGCGCAAGGAATGAGCCTACACTTTCTGTCGTTCCCCCAAGGTGTTAGCAGCATTGTGACGTATTTGTAGGCATATCATTGGAAGATTGACCATAAGAGACTACATTTTCCAAGTGTTCGCCTGGTGTCCCTGCGTCGAAATTGGAGCGTAAAGCAAGGTGCAATTATTTTTTCCATTTGAGAGCAAGGAGAAACCAGGCTTCCACGAAGGATATATCATTGAAGAGATATGTGGAAAAACACCTTGAGGATTGATTCTAAACCACGTTTGCCATGTTTCAGTCGATATTATGGAGTTAATTTGGAAAAAAGTTCGCGTTTTGAGGGCTGAATTTTATTTTATTTTATTTATTTTTTTTGGTAGCCAAATGTGATGTACAAAACGGAGCTATTTCTAATACACAAAGAATCTTTTTGGAAAAACTGAGCATCTGCTATCTAACTGAGAGTCTCCTCATTGAAAACATCAGAAGTTCTTCAAAGGTAAGTTATTTTATTTGAAGGCTTTACTTGTTTTTGTGATAGTTGCCTGCTAAATGCTAATGCTAACGCTAAATGCTACGCTAGCTAGCTACTGTTACACAAATGATTGTTTTCCTATGGTTGAAAAGCATATTTTGAAAATCTGAGATGACAGTGTTGTTAACAAAAGGCTAAGCTTGAGAGAGAGCATATTTATTTCATTTCATTTGCGATTTTCATGAATAGTTAACGTTGCGTTATGGTAATGAGCTTAGGTCTATAAATAGAATCCCGGATCCGGGTTTGGTCGTCGCAACAGGTTAATGCTGAAGGTATCCATGCAGATCCAGCCAAAGTTGCAGCCGTGCAGGAATTCCCAATTCCCACATCCCTCAAGGCTGTTCAGCGGTTTCTGGGTATGACTGGATGGTACCACAGGTTTGTGCCTGACTTTTCAAAGGTAGCCGAACCCCTCAATCACAAGAAAGGTGTGAAATTCCAATGGACCCCTGCATGCCAAGGTGCATTTGAAGCACTCAAAAACAGTCTAATTACTCCTCCAGTGCTTGGACATCCTAACCTGAATGCTCATTTCATTGTGTACACGGATGCAAGTCAAACAGGACTTGGAGCAGTCTTGGCTCAACAAACAGGACTTGGAACAGAAGAAGTTCTTGCCTATGCAAGTCGCACCCTTAATTCAGCCGAGAGGAATTATTCAACGACTGAAAGGGAGTGCCTCGCTGTGGTCTGGGCTTTGGAGCAATGGAGCTACTACTTGGAGGCAAAGATCTTCACCGTTGTCACAGACCACGCTGCTCTGCAGTGGGTTCTGGCATCAGGCAAGACCAACAGCCGTCTTATTCGCTGGTCTATCAGACTGCAGAAGTTTGACTTCATCATTGAGTATCGCAAAGGAAAACTGAACGTTGTACCAGATGCCCTTTCTCGGATTACAGAGACTGCCAATGTTTGTCCTCCCTTGTGCAGTACCTATACTACCGCTAAATGTCTGGATGATTCCTTTCCTCTGGATGATGAGAGTGTATGGAGAGCACAGCAGAAGGATGCTGCCATCATGGTGATCCACAAGAGTCTGTCTGACGAAGACTCCAAGAGTCGCTTCAATGATAAGTATAGCATAATTCAGGATAAAGTGTATCGAAAAACTCCAAGAGGAGATGGAATACACAGCACCCATTATCGCGTCTTCATTCCCTCTACATTGTGTGACCAGATAATCCAAGCTTATCATGCCAATCCCATGAGTGGCCATCTTGGAGTTTTTAAAACTTATCGAAGACTACAAGAGGTGGTTTACTGGCCAGGCATGTGGGTTGATACCCGGAAGTTTGTACAGCAGTGTGAAGTCTGCCAGAAATACAAACCAGACATTGGCAGACCTGCCGGGAAAATGCAGCAGACCGTGGTGAACCATCCAAATTAAATGTTGGGAATTGACCTCATGGGACCTTTTCCTCCCAGCCGGGGGACACGGAATGAATTTTTATTGGTGGTAGTGGACTACTACACACACTGGGTGGAGTTGTTTCCCCTCCGCAAAGCCACTGCATCAGCCATTGCTCTAATTCTGCGAAGGGAGGTTTTTACCAGATTCGGAATTCCGGACCAAATCCTCTCTGACCGAGGTCCGCAGTTCATATCAGGAATATACAAAGAGCTCTGTACCTACTGGGGTGTAATTGCCAAGCTGACCACAACCTACCATCCTCAGACCAACCTGACCGAGAGGGTAAACCGAACCCTGAAGGGGATGATTGCTTCATTCGTGGGGGATCAGCACACAAGGTGGGATCAGCATCTTCCAGAATTTCGCTTTGCACTGAACTCTGCCGTGCAGGAGACTTCTGGGGTCACTCCCGCCAAACTCCACCTGGGAAGACCACTAAAAGGTCCGATGGACAGGGTCTTGCAAAGTTTGAATGTTTCACCTGACTGCCCAGCGTTTGATGCCGTACAACACCACCACACCTTGCTAGCCAGAGTGGAGGCCAGCAAAACCAAAGCCAAACAACAACAGCTGAGAAACTATGACAAACATAGACGAGACGTGTGTTTTCCACCCCAGTCTCGTGTCTGGGTACGTTCACATC
This sequence comes from Oncorhynchus clarkii lewisi, assembly GCF_045791955.1. Taxonomy (NCBI): domain Eukaryota; kingdom Metazoa; phylum Chordata; class Actinopteri; order Salmoniformes; family Salmonidae; genus Oncorhynchus; species Oncorhynchus clarkii. Next base: position 40,966,330 of record NC_092156.1, read on the forward strand.
ATCTGTCAAAGGCATCTAGAAGTTCACTGCCAAGCTAGCTTCGAGATGGAAAGGTCCATACCGTGTAGTGCAGCAGTTGGGACCAGTGAACTACTTGGTCTGTTTGGAGGACACTGGGGAAGATGTCAGGACAGTGCATGTTGTTGACCTAAAGCCCTGCTACCCTACGGCAGAAGAGCTGGATCGCAGGCAAAAGCAACACCTGCAGGACCTCTTCGTGGAGGACTCTGATGAGGAGGACTTCCCTGGTTTTGTGTAGCAGGAACAAAGCCTGCATCCTCTCTGTTTCTACAGGCATTGTTTTTTCATGGGGGGAGGAGTGTGGCGAAATCTGCACGGAGCCTTCACCGTGCACTGCCACTTTAAGAGCGCATGAGCAGTAAGGAAGGAGAAAATAAAGAGAGCTCGTTCAGCTCTTTGGGGAGGGGCTCTTTGGTGGCGCGACAGTTTGATTGTGTGTGCTGTGCTGCAGAAGTTTTGTTTGTTTTCAGCGTGTGTAGTTTATAGAGTGTTTAACTCAATCATCGGTGTAATTGCACTAGGTCGTGGTTGTTTTTCGTTTGGGACCGCGCCCGTTATGGATCGCATGGATTAGTAGCAACATTGTTGCGAAGCTTTAACATACAAACCATCGGACAGTCAGACAGTACACCTGCACGCCTGAAGACCACAGCTAAGATCTCTCTTGTTCTCTTTCTCTTTTTCTCTTCCCTCTATCGTTCCAGTGATTTACCCTGCAACAGACTCTCTATTTTTCCAATGCACTTCCCATTGAAGTTCATTAGAGCTGGACTATTATTGCCCTGCCAGAAGTATTTTGACATTTCAGTTAAAAGGGAGGTTGCTTGCAAATTGTGTATTGTTATGTGAACTGTATTGAGATGTACTAATGACATGTGGCCGAGAAGACTGGACATTTTTAAGGCCTTTGTTGTGTCGATGAACACCCCCCACATTCATACCCTCTGCACTCATCCACTAGAAAATAATACAGATTATTGCAAATCCTATGTTGATGACTGGGTTCATTCTTGTATGAAGTTGCTGTTGAATTGCTCTGCCATTATTAGTATTATTGTATGAGGTATTCTTGTTGGGGTTTCCCCTGTGCTGTGATGTGGGTTTTATATGGTGTGTATTCTCTTTTCTCTCCACTGGCTATCTGGTAAACAGGCTACACTCTAGGCAGTCTCTTCTGCTGATGTGTGTGGGTCTGGTAGTGGTTCTCTCTATTCTACTCTTTTCCTTTCGGCATGGTTAATACCTGCCTGGCGCCCGAACAAAAGCTTTCTTTACCCCTCTCTAATAAATACCGCTACAAGATCAAATCAATTCCTCTTTTGTGTATACATAAGCTTTAACAGTATTACTTGTGTAACCTTTATTTAACTAGGCAAGTCAGTTAAGAACAAATTCTTATTTACAATTACAGCCTATGGGGGAACAGTGGGTTAACTGCCTTGCTGCTTGTTGGCAGAACCTTGTCAGCGCGGGGAGTCGATCCAGAAACCTTTTGGTTACTGGCCCAACGCTCTAACCACTAGGGTACCTGCTGCCCATATATGCTATCTCATTCTAAAATAAGGAAGACACACATTGTCAGTACCTGCCTGGGCAACAACGCATTGAGTAAAACATTAATAGGGCACTATGAAATGATTGTTATTTGTTTCCCCGGAATTCCATGTTAACTTTTTGTTGCATAACGTGTTCAATCCATTTGGTTGATTTAAAAATACAGTATATATGTAATATCTATTATTCACACTAATGTTGGGTTAGTATGTAATGTATCCTGTCCGAGGGGTACCTGTATTCTGTTTCAATTTCTGGATTCCATAGGATTCCGTCTGAGTTTTCCGCATTGTGAATACGTGAACAACAAGAAGGTTTCTGCAAGGACAGGTGTAGTTGGATAGCTAGGTGTAGTTAGCTAGCTAGCTACGTATTGTTCCTACCGGTCTCTTCCTGGGTAGCTTGCCTAGCAGGCGAACATTACCTTGCAGAAGCACATGTGTTCAATTCTACTGTAATGTTGGCTGACGATGCATTTTTTGGTAAGCTAGGAAACTAACATGTTACATAGCTATTTCGGTTAATATAAAACTTACACAAAAATGACAAGTTAAACAGCGCTGAGGCGAGTAAATGCACTGCTAACTTACTAGCTAGTAGCATGCCCACCACTAGCCAACTATACAGACATCATGGAAGTCAACTAGCTAGTAGCATGCCCACCACTAGCTAACTATACAGACATCATGGAAGTCAACTAGCTAGTAGCATGCCCACCACTAGCTAACTATACAGACATCATGGAAGTCAACTAGCTAGTAGCATGCCCACCACGATCTAACTATACAGACATCACGGCCGTTAACTAGCTAGTAGCATGCCCACCACTAGCTAACTATACAGACATCATGGCCGTTAACTAGCTAGCTTATCAACGTGCAAATATATAACGTACTCTGGCAATATAGCTAGCTAAAGGCTTTTCGTACTTGAAGAATATTATTTAACAAATATTTTTTACATTTTGTTGAAAATATGTGTAGAGATCCAAACTACATTCCAAGTGATAATTTGGTCCTTACCTGCCACATGGTCATTCCAGAGGTGAAAGATCAAGACGACGTCCGTTGAACTGTTCCAAGCACAATTTAAGTTCTTAACTAGATCTAGTATGTCAGTCCATCACAATAATGATAATTTGAAAATCATAAGTTGTTGGTTGTTACTTAAAAATATTCGTTAAAATTTAGCAGACGGTTACCTTGGATTTTTATTTTCAAATGCCAGTCTTTTTCAACAGATATAAATTAAGTACTATATTAAACATTTTAATTTAAACCAGAAATCTATTATTTTAAGAAAAAACATTGATTTTCTTTTGCAATATTTACTAAGCCTGTGGGTCATATTTTTACAGTGTAACTCATCTAAATTCTGCAGCAATGCTGTCAGTGCATCCATTAGTTTGGTTCAGGTTGCCAGTGTGAACTACACACATTGTACTGAGTGTCTGCTTTGGATCTCCAAGGGGAAATTAAATACCATTTCCAGCCTTTCATGATAAAATAATTAGACCGACCACAACACCCACAATTCTTCATCATCACTACACTATTGTTCTAAATTCAATCATCCTCTTCCTCCTCATCATTCAGATCAATCAAATTCAATCACCCTGTTTCTCATTCAGTTCATTGAACTCACATGCACCATTATCAGTTTCTATCTGGTTTCTATCACCCATTTATCCATTGACGACATAATAGCATGTTTTAAATGTAGTTATGATAGTAGTTTTTGCTTTGTATCCAGAGCGGTCATGTGCTGAATGTATGAACAGCACAGATATTCTTGGAAACAGTGAAATTTGTAAATAGAGCTGCACCTCTTGAATTGTGTGAGTTATTTGACAAAGGTAAGTGTAATAGAAACTGCAGACTTTAATAATGTTACATATCTTACATTACTCATATCACATGTATATATTGAATTGAGACCCAATCATGGGACGCTTTAATAAATTGATCACAAGTCACTTTAAACAATGCCACTTTAATAACGTTTACATATCTTACATTACTCATATCACATGTGTATACTGTATTTTATACCATCTACTGCACCTTGCCTATGCCGCTCATCCATATATTTATATGTACATATTCTCATTCACCCTTTTAGATTTGTGTGTATTAGGTAGTTGTTGGGGAATTGTTAGATTTGTGTGTATTAGGGAGTTGTTGGGTAATTGTTAGATTACTTGTTATATATTATTGCACTTTTGGAACCCAGAAGCATAAGCATTTCGCTACACTCACATTAACATCTGCTAACCATGTTTATGTGACCAATAAAATTTGATGTGATTTGGTTTTGATATGCTCCTTCTGATACAATATAGAAATCACAAAGTTTTACCTGCATGTGTCTCTGAAGGATGCTCCTTTCCCTGCATCTGTCAATTACAAGATGCGCCCATCTCTCCATGTACAAATTGACAACTGATAGGCCTAATATTGTCACTCATCACATTAATCTTGTCTATAGGCTAACTCTAATCATGTGTGATTTTTTTTCCTTGCTTTATTATTTTCCACTAACCCCTCTACTTCCAGCTTATACTTACAATATATTTTACATTAGTTATCTTGTTTTCAGTCCCTCCCTTCAGCTCCACTCAACACTTGCCATCTGTCTCTTATTAATACCATCCAGTTTTGATGTATATTTGCCATATATCTTTCAACTGTGCTGTGATGTTTCACCAAAGTTCTGAACCTTTCTATTGTCAGTTTCTACGGATTGTAAATGAAACATTTTTGCTAAAAGTATTATTGATCGATTGACTATGACTTTTCAAATAGCCAACCAGTGCTATTTGCAGAGTCTCTTCCAGGTAAATGTTGCAATTCTTCAGCCATTCCTGAACCTATGACCAAAAACAAGCTACATATGAACAGTGTAAAAACAAAGAATCTAATTATTCTGTCTCTTCACAGAAAAATCTACAGAGCTGGGATGGTTGTATCCCCCAAATATTCATAATTCTATTTTCTATTGAAAAACTATAAGTATTGAATCAGGTCTCATTTTGTGTATCCTTTCATAAACCATGTGCCATGGAATAAGTACATAGAAAATCTCTTCCCAACTATTTTTCATTCTATATGCCAAAGCTGTCAATTTTTTGGTTCTTAAATGAAACTGGTATACTTTTTCATTTATCACAATTTTCTTTAAATCAATTTTGGTCTTTATTGCAGAGCCGACAGGCCAGGTCCTTCCTTTTCCCCCTTCCACTTGCCTCTTCCATTTTCATGGTAATGAAAAATTAGTTGGTTGTAATTTTGGGTAGAGTAGACATTTCCATATATTTTTGTTAACTGCATGTGTGGCATAACTCCACCAATCCTATGTATGGTATCATTTACAAGGAGTATGCTGTACCTTTTTTTAAACAAAACAAAATTATAACAATGTTTTAATTTTATCAATTAGGATATTTGAGATTAAACATGATATTTGTTGTGTCTTTTCTGGTGGATTAAACTGAAATATCAACCAACTTTATATGACTTGTTTTAAAAATAGCAATATTATGGAGCTTATTTCATTTTTAAATAACTGAAAGTGAGAGGTTGTAATCTGAATAAAGGGAAAAAGGTCAATCTTGAACATGGGGTAAGACATTCTTACTAATCTGCTAAAGAATCTGTTCAGATTTAAGTATAATTTTTGCATGACTGAAGCCTTTATTGAGAGGTCTAATGCTTTAATATTTCATCATTTCTGCCCTCCAAATTCATTATGTAAATAGGCCATAAAATGGTCTGGTTTGCATTTCCAAATAAAAGAAAATATTTTTTGCTCACCAGTCCCTCCTGCAGCAAAGCACCCCCACAACATGATGCTGCCACCCCCGTGCTTCATGGTTGGGATGGAGTTCTTTGTCTTGGAATCCTCCCCTTTTTTCTTCCAAACATAACAATGGTCATTATGGCCAAACAGTTATATTTTTGTTTCATCAGACCAGAGAAAATTTCTCCAAAAAGTGCGATCTTTGTCCCCATGTGCAGTTGCAAACCGTAGTCTGGCTTTTTTTATGGTGGTTTTTGAGCTGTGGCTTTTTCCTTGCTGAGCGGCCTTTAAGGTTATGTCGATATAGGACTTGTTTAACTGTGGATATAGATACTTTTGTACCGGTTTCCTCTGGCATCTTCACAAGGTCCTTTGCTGTTGTTCTGGGATTGATTTGCACTTTTCGCACCAAAGTACGTTCGTCTCTAGGAGAAAGAACACGTCTCCTTCCTGAGCGGTATGACGTCTACATGGTCCCTTGGTGTTTATACTTGCGTACTGTTGGTTGTACAGATGAACATGGTACCTTCAGGCATTTGGAAATTTCTCCCAAGTATGAACCAGACTTGTGGAGGCCTACATATTCTTTTTCTGAGTTCTTGGCTAATTTCCTTTGATTTTCCCATGATGTCAAGCAAAGAGGCGCTGAGTTTGAAGGTAGGCCTTGAATTACATCCACAGGTACACCTCCAATGGACTCAAATGATGTCAATTAGCCTATCAGAAGCTTCTAAAGCCATGACATAATTTTCTGGAATTTTCCAAACTGTTTAAAGGCACAGTCAACTTAGTGTATGTAAACTTCTGACCCACTGGAATTGTGATACAGTGAATTGTAAGTAAAATAATCTGTCTGTAAACAATTTTTGGAAAAATGACGTGTCATGCACAAAGTAGATGTCCTAACCGGCTTACCAAAACTATAGTTTGTCAACACGAAATGTGTGGAGTGGTTGAAAAATTAGTTTTAATGACTCCAGCTGTAACTTTACCCCATTGTATAAGAGATTCTCCAAAATTGAAATATTCCAGGCATTTATATATAAATTCCAGTCATACTTTATCAAAAGCCTTTTTTGTCAGCTATGAATACCAGGCCTGGTTTCCCAGATTGTTCATAGTGTTCTATTGTTTCCTGAACTTGTCTTTTATTATCTCCAATGTATCATACATGTAAAAATATATTTTTTTAAAAATGTCTGATTAGGATGAATAATATCCGGCAATACCTTTTCAATTCTCTGCCCTATGCATTTTGCTAGAATTTTTTTCAGCACAACACTGAAGTGTAAGGGGCCTTACATTTTTTAAATGGACTAGACCTTTATATTTACACTTGGATCCTGTATCAGTAATAATGAAATCAGACCTTGTTGAGAATCTGATAAAGTGCCATTTTTATAGGTGTGGTTACAACAGGCTAATAACAGTCCTCTGAGTACATCGAAAAAGGTTTGGTATACCTCAGCCATCCAGCCCTGGACTTTTCCCAGACTTAAAGACTTTAATTGCATCAGGAAATTCCTCTTCTGTAATTAGGCCATCACATGTCTTTCTGTACAGCTGTTCATTTTACATTATTAACAGAATGAAATACATTTATAATTAACTTCGGTTAGTGGAGATGGAGGAGACTGAAATGAAAACATATTCTTAAAGTACTTTGCTTGCTCTTTCAAAATGTTGTTTGGTGAATCATGGGTGACTGTCATTTGTAACAAGTTTCAGTAAATCATTGTTGGTATCATTTGTATGTTAAAGATTTTTTTTTTAATTTATACATTTTTTGTAATATATTCAACTTGATCTTTCTGAAATAAGTTTGTCCATTTCTTTTTGTTTTTCCTCTAACTTATTGTCACGTTCTGACCTTTGTTCTTTTGTTATGTCTTTGTTTTAGTATGGTCAGGGCGTGCGTTGGGTGGGTTGTCTATGTTCGTTTTTCTATGTTGTGTTTTGTGTTTGGCCTGGTATGGTTCTCAATCAGAGGCAGGTGTCGTTAGTTGTCTCTGAATGAGAATCATACTTAGGTAGCCTTTTCCCACCTGTGTTTCGTGGGGGATTGTTTTCTGTTGAGTGTTTGTATCTACACCAGACAGAACTGTTTCGGTTTCGTTCGTTCACTTTGTTCAGTGTTCTATTACGTTATAAAAAATATGGACACTTACCACGCTGCGCATTGGACCTCACCTTCTTCCACCGCCAACGGCCGGTACGCTTATTAGGTTTTTTATTGCTATCTATCTGTACTGTCCTATTTTCTTTGTAAAAATGAACTCTTTTGACTTATAGATTAGTATTGAATTGCATGGCCTCTAAATTCACATTTTAAAAGTGTCCCAAACAATAAGGGGATCTGCTATACCTACACTACCTTTAAAAAACTTGGGGTCACTTCAAAATGTCATTGTTTTTGAAAGAAAAGCCCATTTTTGGTCCATTAAAATAACATCAAATTGATCAGAAATACAGTGTAGTTAATGTTGTAAATGGCTATTGTACCAAGAAACTGCTGATTTTTAATGGAATATCTACATACTGTAGGCGTACAGAGGCCCATTATCAGCAACCATCACTCCTGTATTCCAATGGCAAGTTGTGTTAGCTAATCCATGTTTATAATTTAAAAGGCTAATTGATCATTAGAAAACCATTTTGCAATTATGTTAGCACAGCTGAAAACTGTTCTGATTAAATAAGCAATAAAACTGGCCTTCTTTAGACTAGTTGAGCATCTGGAGCATCAGCATTTGTGGGTTTGATTACAGACTCAAAATGGCTAGAAACAAAGAATTTCTTCTGAATCTGTCTATTCTTGTTCGAGAAATGAAGGCTATTCCATGCGAGGAATTGCCAAGAAACTGAAGATCTAGGGCCTCCCGGGTGGCGCAGTGGTAAGGGCGCTGTACTGCAGCGCCAGCTGTGCCATCAGAGTCCTGGGTTCGCGCCCAGGCTCTGTCGTCACCGGCCGCGACCGGGAGGTCTGTGGGGCGACGCACAATTGACCTAGCGTCGCCCGGGTTAGGGAGGGCTTGGTCGGTAGGGGTGTGTCCTTGTCTCATCGCGCACCAGCGACTCCTGTGGCGGGCTGGGCGCAGTGTACGCTAGCCAAGGTGGCCAGGTGCACGGTGTTTCCTCCGGCACATTGGTGCGGCTGGCTTCCGGGTTGGATGTGCGCTGTGTTAAAGAAGCAGCGGCTTGGTTGGTTGTGTATCGGAGGACGCATGACTTTCAACCTTCGTCTCTCCCGAGCCCGTACGGGAGTTGTAGCGATGAGACAAGATAGTAGCTACTACAACAATTGGATACTACGAAATTGGGGAGAAAAAGGGGTAAAATTCAAAAAAAAAAAAAAAAAAAAGAAACTGAAGATCTCGTACAACGCTGTGTACTAATCCCCTCACAGAACAGTGCAACTGGCTCTAACCAGAATAGAAATAGGAGTGTCTAGTTTGAGAAACAGATGCCTCACAAGTCCTCAACACGCAGCTTGATTAAATAGTATCCGCAAAACACCAGTCTCAATGTCAACAGTGAAGAGGTGACTCTGGGATGCTGGCCTTCTAGGCAGTGGATGTGGATATGTTCCGTGTGATGCTTGGATGATGATGTTCACATTTATCTTTTACAACCTTTCAGTACAAAATATGTTTTAGATGCTTTTCAGACAATGTTGTTTAGAAGCATTTGTTGAATCATACTGTTGCTACTGTTCCAATTAACATTGTCTGAAAAGCATCTAAAACATATTTTGTACTGAAAGGTCTTTTTTTTTTTGCGATGGTACGCTGCAGGGACCACTCAACAATGAAATATGTGATTGTACACTTCAAAAGGTTAACATGAGCTTCAATGCTGATAAACAGGCATAACAAACTCATCATTACACTGTTGTTCTAAATTAAATCAACCTCTTCCCCCTCATCATTCAGTCAGGCCTAATTGAAATTAGATTGAAGTAACTTGCACAATTATCACCCATTCCATCAATGTGTCTTTCATTCAGTGGGCTGGCATTGTTTGCTTCCTAGGATATCATCAAGAATATGTTTTGCATTATTCCAAAGGCCTACTGCAACATGTAGAATGTTTTTATTTCCCTTACAATAAATTCAATCAGTAATAGAGTCACAGTAAATAAGTCCCATAACAGCTTATTTAGTAAAAAATGTAAAAGACAATTGTATCATCCCGCAAGGTGCACAGTCCAATTATTTGCTGCTGATAAATATGCAAAAGACAAACTCATCATTACTCTATCATCTTTCTAAATTAAATCAACATCTTAACCCGTCTTATCATTCAGTTAGGACTAAATTGTGAAGGTGCACAAATATTGCCCATTCAGCTATTTGTCATTCATTCAGTGAGGAAAGAGAGACGCATTAGCACCTGGTTGGGTACCAACGTTCTACAGCACAATGTCTTGGCAGGTTAAGCATGTGTCCATGTATGCTGATGATTCAACCATATATGCATCAGCAACCACAGCTAATGAAATCACTAAAAACCCTTAACAAAGAGTTGCAGTCTGTTTTGGAATGGGTGGCAAGTAATAAACTGGTCCTGAACATGTCTAAAACTAAGAGCATTGTATTTGGTACAAATCATTCCTTAAGTTCTAGACCTCAGCTGAATCTGGTAATGAATGGTGTGGCTGTTGAACATCACTTGAAAAAGTAAGTCTGCTGGCTTTAGTTGTTACGCTTGGCGGAGCAGGTGAACCCAAGTGCAGACTCAGACGAGGAGACAGGGATAAGGTAACTAAAGCACGTATTTATTTTAAAATCAGGGGGTAGATGAGGAGCAGGCCAGGGGAAGCTCGGGAGGGTAGCAGGGGGCTGAGGATGGGGCAAGGTAAGTAGGAGTGAAATGTAGCAGAGAAAAAAGCAGCGTCAGGCTAGGGAAAAAAGGTAGGGATAGGATAACAAGATCTATGCAGAACAAATGGCTTGAACCACAAACTGACTGAGCAGAGGCTACGATCTGGCAGCGTGGAAGTGGCAGGGATCAGTAATTGTAAAGGTGTTGATTATGGAACAAGTTGCAGCTGGTGGGGATCTGCTCTGCCTCCAGCTCACCTGTCTCCAATCACACAATCACATACACCCACACAGAGAGAGAAGGCAGAGAGCACTGGGGGAGTGGTGTCAGGTTAGGGAGACACAGGATGAGAAGTAGAGAGTGTGTGAGGAGCAGATGTAACACTAGTTTAGTCTTATCTTGATTATTGTCCAGTCGTGTGCTGCAAGCTAGTTAAGCTGCAGCTGGCCCAGAACAGAGCGGCACGTCTTGCTCTTCATTGTAATCAGAGGGCTGATATAAATACTATGCATGCCAGTCTCTCTTGGTTGAAAATCCCAAATTGTTTGCATAGTCAACTTACACACAGCTCTGACACACACACTTACCCCACCATACATGCCACAAGGGGTCTTTTCACAGTCCCCAAAGTCCAGAACAAATTCAAGAAAGCGTACAGTATTATATAGAACCATTATTGTGTGGAATTCCATTCCATCTCACGTTGCTCAAGTGAACAGCAAACCTGATTTAAAAAAACAGATCAAACAAAACCTCACGGCACAACGCCTCTCCCCTATGTATGTGTGTAGATCTGTCCTTGAGCTGTTATTGTCTATTAATGTTCTGTACTATGTCATGTTTCATGTTTTGTGTTGACCCCAGGAAGAATACCTGCTGCTTTTGCAACTGCTAATGGGGATCCTAATAAAATACCAAGTTGGGAACAGGTGTGAAAAAACAGGTAGAAAGGCTCTAAATACTTTTCTGTTTCTGATTAAAAAACTCTGACAAACAAGTAGTGTAAAATACAAACATTTAGTAAAAGTCACGGAAGTAGCAGGACATAGCTTGAATTGAGGCAGATTCTTTTATAAAAAAAACTAACGTCAGTGGCCGTTGGCTTATGTCAGATCTAGTGTTAATAAGAATCACCATATTTACTTCACAAACACTAATTATACCGTTTGACCTCACATAGCATGGACACATTGTACAGCCACTCACTCCGCAGTTTTTGGAAATGTGTATGGGAACTGAACATGCAGCGACCCAGACCCCTAGTCACGTTCTGACCTTAGTTATTTTGTTATGTCTTTGTTTTAGTATGGTCAGGGTGGGAGTTGGGTGGGTTGTCTATGTTCCTTTTTCTATGTTTTGGGATTTCTGTGTTTGGCCTGGTAAGGTTCTCAATCAGAGGCAGCTGTCAAACGTTGTCCCTGATTGAGAACCATACTTCGGTAGCCTGGTTTCACTTTTGAGTTGTGGGTGATTTTTTTCCTGTGTCTGTGTTTGTACCATACAGAACTGTTTCGATTTTCGTTTGTTCATTCACATTGTTATTTTGTAGTGTTCAGTTTTATATATTAAAATGGACACTTACGACGCTGCACATTGGTCCGACATCTCTTACTCCTCGTCAGAAGAAGAGGACAATCGTTACACCCCTCTACTGTCAGATATTACACATACTGTACTGTATGTGTAATTAATTTAAACAAATAAGTGTGTCATTTATTCCTAGTTGGGCAATACACACTGAGTGTATAAAACATTAGGAACACCTGCGTATTCCATGAACGACTGACCAGGTGAATCCAGGTGAAAGCTATGATCCCTTGATTGATGTCACATGTTTTCCCTTTGACAAGTACAATCACATACAGTGGGGCAAAAAAGTATTTAGTCAGCCACCAATTGTGCAAGTTCTCCCACTTAAAAAGATGAGAGACCTGTAATTTTCATCATAGATACACTTCAACTATGACAGACAAAATGAGAAAAAAAATCCAGAAAATCACGTTGTAGGATTTTTAATGAATTTATTTGCAAATTATTATGGAAAATTAGTATTTGGTCAATAACAAAAGTTTATCTCAATACTTTGTTATATACCCTTTGTTGGCAATGACAGAGGTCAAAACGTTTTCTGTAAGTCTCACAAGGTTTTCACACACTGTTGCTGGTATTTTGGCCCATTCTTCCATGCAGATCTCCTCTAGAGCAGTGATGTTTTGGGGCTGTTGCTGGGCAACATGGACTTTCAACTCCCTCCAAAGATTTTCTATGGGGTTGAGATCTGGAGAATGGCTAAGCCACTCCAGGCAATTGAAATGATTCTTAAGAAACCACTCCTTTGTTGCCCGGGCGGTGTGTTTGGGATCATTGTCATGCTGAAAGACCCAGCCACGTTTCATCTTCAATGCCCTTGCTGATGGAAGGAGGTTTTCACTCAAAATCTCACGATACATGGCCCCATTCATTCTTTCCTTTACACGGATCAGTCGTCCTGGTCCCTTTGCAGAACATGTGGTTCTGGGATTTTTGCTCACCGTTCTTGTGATCATTTTGACCCCACGGGGTGAGATCTTGCGTGGAGCCCCGGGTCGAGGGAGATTATCAGTGGTCTTGTATGTCTTCCATTTCCTAATAATTGCTCCCACAGTTGATTTATTCAAACCAAGTTGCTTACCTATTGAAGATTCAGTCTTCCCAGGCTGGTGCAGGTCTCCAATTTTGTTTCTGGTGTCCTTTTGACTGCTCTTTGGTCTTGGCCATATTGGAGTTTGGAGTGTGACTGTTTGAGGTTGTGGACAGGTGTCTTTTATACTGATAACAAGTTCAAACAAGTGCCATTAATACAGGTAACGAGTGGAGGACAGAGGAGCCTCTTAAAGAAGAAGTTACAGGTCTGTGAGAGCCAGAAATCTTGCTTGTTTGTAGGTGACCAAAAACTTATTTTTCACCATAATTTGCAAATAAATTCATTAAAAATCCTACAATGTGATTTTCTGGATTTTTTTTCTCATTTTGTCTGTCATAGTTGAAGTGTACCTATGATGGAAATTACAGGCCTCTCTCATCTTTTTAAGTGGGAGAACTTGCACAATAGGTGGCTGACTAAATACTTTTTTGCCCCACTGTATACAGTGCCTTGCGAAAGTATTCAGCCCCCTTGAACTTTGCGACCTTTTGCCACATTTCAGGCTGCAAACATAAAGATATAAAACTGTATTTTTTTGTGAAGAATCAACAACAAGTGGGACACAATCATGAAGTGGAACGACATTTATTGGATATTTCAAACTTTTTTAATAACAAATCAAAAACTGAAATTGGGCGTGCAAAATTATTCAGCCCCCTTAAGTTAATACTTTGTAGCGCCACCTTTTGCTGTGATTACAGCTGTAAGTCGCTTGGGGTATATCTCTATCAGTTTTGCACATCGAGAGACTGAAATTTTTTCCCATTCCTCCTTGCAAAACAGCTCGAGCTCAGTGAGGTTGGATGGAGAGCATTTGTGAACAGCAGTTTTCAGTTCTTTCCACAGATTCTCGATTGGATTCAGGTCTGGACTTTGACTTGGCCATTCTAACACCTGGATATGTTTATTTTTGAACCATTCCATTGTAGATTTTGCTTTATGTTTTGCATCATTGTCTTGTTGGAAGACAAATCTCCGTCCCAGTCTCAGGTCTTTTGCAGACTACATCAGGTTTTCTTCCAGAATGGTCCTGTATTTGGCTCCATCCATCTTCCCATCAATTTTAACCATCTTCCCTGTCCCTGCTGAAGAAAAGCAGGCCCAAACCATGATGCTGCCACCACCATGTTTGACAGTGGGGATGGTGTGTTCAGCTGTGTTGCTTTTACGCCAAACATAACGTTTTGCATTGTTGCCAAAAAGTTCAATTTTGGTTTCATCTGACCAGAGCACCTTCTTCCACATGTTTGGTGTGTCTCCCAGGTGGCTTGTGGCAAACTTTAAACAACACTTTTTATGGATATCTTTAAGAAATGGCTTTCTCTTGCCACTCTTCCATAAAGGCCAGATTTGTGCAATATACGACTGATTGTTGTCCTATGGACAGAGTCTCCCACCTCAGCTGTAGATCTCTGCAGTTCATCCAGAGTGATCATGGGCCTCTTGGCTGCATCTCTGATCAGTCTTCTCCTTGTATGAGCTGAAAGTTTAGAGGGACGGCCAGGTCTTGGTAGATTTGCAGTGGTCTGATACTCCTTCCATTTCAATATTATCGCTTGCACAGTGCTCCTTGGGATGTTTAAAGCTTGGGAAATCTTTTTGTATCCAAATCCGGCTTTAAACTTCTTCACAACAGTATCTCGGACCTGCCTGGTGTGTTCCTTGTTCTTCATGATGCTCTCTGCGCTTTTAACGGAGCTCTGAGACTATCACAGTGCAGGTGCATTTATACGGAGACTTGATTACACACAGGTGGATTGTATTTATCATCATTAGTCATTTAGGTCAACATTGGATCATTCAGAGATCCTCACTGAACTTCTGGAGAGAGTTTGCTGCACTGAAAGTAAAGGGGCTGAATAATTTTGCACGCCCAATTTTTCAGTTTTTGATTTGTTAAAAAAGTTTGAAATATCCAAGAAATGTCGTTCCACTTCATGATTGTGTCCCACTTGTTGTTGATTCTTCACAAAAAAATACAGTTTTATATCTTTATGTTTGAAGCCTGAAATGTGGCAAAAGGTCGCAAAGTTCCACGGGGCCGAATACTTTCGCAAGGCACTGTATGTGATCGTTTTTGAGTGGTCCCTGCAGCGTACCATCGCAAATATGTGATTGGAACAGTAGCAACAGAACAAATGATGCAACAAATTCTTTTAAACAGAATTGTTGTCTGAAAATAATCTAAACAATGTTTTGTACTGATGGGAAATAAAGGTCTTCACAAATTTAATCCTAAATTTCACCTTTAATTGTACAAGATAAATGCGAAATTCATCACCCACGCATATCACACCGAACACATCCACAGCCAAACTCATTCCATTAACCAGTCTAAATAACAGGTTGTGCTGACAAAAAACATGTTAGAGACCAAACAGCTAGACCTGTTAACAATGTACCACATCTCTGGTGAGCACAAGGGGGAAATGTAATATTGTTCAGAAAAGAGATGGGTGTCAGCTAAGCTAACAGCAGCTACATTCTTTATGATGGCAGCCGTGTTTGTTCATTTTTGACAAGAGAGAACTCCCTAATCCCAAAATGCCATTCACTGTAAAACGCAAACAAACAAAGCAAAGTCAAAGATGGCTGCGCCCATTGCCTGAAAAACACAAACTTAGGTTGGCCACTTTTCAGCATATTACAAATCTTTGATGTACTTGTTACAGTGCATACAAGAACTGGAGCACATGACTAAATAAATCATTTACAGTGTTTGACAAATCACAAAGCAAATAAAACGTTATCACCTTACAGATCATCACCCCAAATACAAGCATACTGCCAAGCCTAACCATAGCGCAATAGCTAAACAAGGTTGCCAGATTTGCACAAAACTGTTTTAGGGGGGTTTGTGGGGGGGGGTATATTCAATGTGTGGGGGATTTCAAGTCCATAGTGGGTAGAAATGGGGGATTGTTATGTGGGGCGATATGATGCAGGAAATATTAATATGATGGGGGATTTATCAATAAATGGGGGGCAAGCACAGGATTAAGTTTGTAAGTTAAACCCCCTGGAACGAGGGATCTTAGCTGGCAACCCTGAGGAACGATAGTTACAATCTAAGTCAGTCGAGTTTACCATCCCTTTGCGTAGTTTTGTTATAACATCTTTGGTCTGACAGATTTTTATGTGACAATCAGAATGCTTTGTATGATGTCTGCAAACATGACGCCCCACATACAGTGCATTCTGAAAGTATTCAGACACCTTGACTTTCTCCACATTTTCTTACTTTACAGCCTTATTCTAAAATTGATTAAATAGTGTTTTTCCTCATCAATCTACACACAACACCCCATAATGACAAAGCAAAAACTGTTTCTTTAGAAATGTTTGCTAATTTATTCAATCAAGCCTTGAGAAAACCTACCTAATATTGAGTTGCACCCCCCTGTTGCTCTCAGAACAGTCTCAATTCATTGGGGCATGGACTAAAGGTGCCATTCTTGATACACATGGGAGCATGAAATTACCCAGCAGCGTTGCAGTTGTTGACACAAATCGGTGCGCCTGGCTCCTACTACCTTACCCCGTTCAAAGGCACTTAAATCTTTTGTTTGGCCTATTCACCCTCTGAATGGTAAATTTACACAATCTACCCAAGAGGAAACGTCAGTGTTACAAAGGCACGAGAGGGGGGATCCGGGCAAGATTAAGGCAAAGTGTCACGCCCTGACCTTAGAGAGCTTTTTATGTCTCTATTTTGGTTTGGTCAGGGTGTGATTTGGGTGGGCATTCTATGTTCTATTTCCTATGTTTTTGTATTTCTTTGTTTTGGCCGGGTATGGTTCTCAATCCGGGACAGCTGTCATTCGTTGTCTATGATTGGGAATCATACTTAGGTAGCATTTTTCCCTTTGTTATTTGTGGGAAGTTATCTTTGTTAGTGGCACTATAGCCCTTAATCTTCACGGTCGTGTTGTATTGTTTATTGTTTTTGTTGGCGACATTATCCAAATAAAAAGTAATGTACACTCACCACAATGTGCTTTGGTCTTCCTTCAACGACGCCCGTGACACAAAGTGAGAACTGGCCACCTCTTCCCTTATAAAAAGATGGATGACCTCAGATTGCAGATTTGCTACCAAAGGGTAATATTATCTACTTTTCTGAAAAAACTTTTTCGGACAAGATACCCCCCATGGCTATCCAACTCAATGGATTCTCCATTCCCTGTGCCAACAGGGCAGTGGAGTCAGGGAAATTGATGAGGGGAGGGGTTTGCCTCTTCGTGTGTGTCGACCCATTGCTCACCCGTCTTGGAAGACCTGATGGTAAAATGCTGACCCTTTTACCTCCCGAGGGACTTTTCAGCTGTTATCATGACTGTTGTATACGTTCCACCTCAGGACAAGAGAAATAACAAGCTGGCACTTAACGAACTGTACGAGGCTCCAGAATGTATCTCCAGAATCAGATATTATCCCTGGATTAAAACTGAGGTTGGCGCTAAAGTAAAGGATAAGGCTATCGCAGACAACCCTGAGGCTTCTTCAGCTGAGGACAGGAATAAGTACAAGAAGTCCCACTATGACCTCTGCAGTCATCAAACAAGCAAAAGGAAAATATAGGAAAAAAGTTGAATATTTTTACACAGGCAAGTATGATGGAGAGACAAGCGCAGGAATACGTAATATGGGTTTTTATTTCACCCAAATTACGATGTGCCATGTAAAAGCACGGGGATGAAGACCAAACAACCACGTACACAAAACACAGGGTTGAAACCCAAACAAAAGAGCGAGGAATACCACAAATAAATATACACGCGCACAATGATTAACACACAGGATGAGACCCGTAATCATCTGTGCAATCCACAAGGGCACGAAAGCCCAAAACACACAGCACAGGTACTCACACAACCAATGGACACAGTAACAATAATCGACAGGACACTGGTAAACCAAGGGTACACTTATACAATTACTAATCCTTGGGAACAGGGGCCAGGTCTGGGTAATGAAAGTTCTGGAGGTATCCGTGACAGTACCCCCTGATGCACTGCACTAACAGTGCAACGACACCGGCCTCGAGGGCGATCACAGGAACGCAGTGCGCGTCGATCAGGACCCAATGCAGCTGCCGAAGTTGCGTCGTCGTCGGACGAGCCAGTTGCAGCTGCCGAAGAGTCGGATGGACCAGTTGTAGTGGCGTCGGACGGACCGGTTGTGGCGGCATTGGATGGGCCAGTTGTAGCTGCTGAAGTTGCATCGTTGGACAGACCAGTTGTGGCGATGACGGATGGCCCAGTTGCAGCTGTCGAGGTTGCGGCGCCGCCGGACAGATCAGTCGCAGCGTCGTCGGACGGGCCATTCCTGCTGTCTCCCTTAACCGTTTTAGGATAGGGGGCAGCATTTTCACTTTTGGATGAATAGCGTGCCCAGAGTGAACTGCCTCCTACTCTGTCCCAGATGTTAATATATGCATATTATTATTAGTATTGGATAGAAAACACTCTGAAGTTTCTAAAACTGTTTGAATGATGTCTGTGAGTATAACAGAACTCATATGGCAGTTGAAAACCTGAGAAAAATCCAACCAGGAAGTGGGACATCTGAGGTTTGTAGTTTTTCAAAGCTTGGCCTACCGAATACACATTGAGATATGGATAAAGTTGCACTTCCTACGGCTTCCACTAGATGTCAACCGCCTTTAAAACTTGAATGAACTTCAATTTGAGTTTTTGTCTGGATGAAGTGCCTGCGCCCCTTGAAGATGGATTACTGGGCTGAACACGCCAACAACAAGTGGCTATTTGGACATAAATTATGAAACTTTATGGAACAAATCAGTCATTTATTCAAAGGTAAGTGAATATTTATGGTGTTGTTTCTAACTTTGTTGATTCCAAAATGGCGGATATTCCTCTGGCTGTTTTGGGTTCTGAGCGCCATTCTCAGATTATGCTTTTTCCATAAAGTTTTCTAAAAATCTGACACAGCGGTTGCATTAAGGAGAAGTCTATCTTTAATTCTGTGAATAACACTTGTATCTTTAATCAATGTTTATTATGAGTATTTCTGCAAAATCACCGGATGTTTTGGAATCAAAACATTACTGCTTGAAAGGCGCCAATGTAAACTGAGATTTTTGGATATAAATATGCACATTATCGAACAAAACATACATGTATTGTGTAACATGATGTCCTATGAGTGTCATCTGATGAAGATCATCAAAGGTTAGTGAGTAATTTTATCTATATCTGCTTTTTGTGACTCCTATCTTTGGTTGGATAAATATCTGTTTGTTTTTTTGACTTGGCTATGACCTAACAATCATACAGTGCCTTGCGAAAGTATTCGGCCCCCTTGAACTTTGCGACCTTTTGCCACATTTCAGGCTTCAAACATAAAGATATAAAACTGTATTTTTTTGTGAAGAATCAACAACAAGTGGGACACAATCATGAAGTGGAACGACATTTATTGGATATTTCAAACTTTTTTAACAAATCAAAAACTGAAAAATTGGGCGTGCAAAATTATTCAGCCCCTTTACTTTCAGTGCAGCAAACTCCCTCCAGAAGTTCAGTGAGGATCTCTGAATGATCCAAATCAAAATCAAATCAAATTTTATTTGTCACATACACATGGTTAGCAGATGTTAATGCGAGTGTAGCGAAATGCTTGTGCTTCTAGTTCCGACAATGCAGTAATAACCAACAAGTAATCTAACTAACAATTCCAAAACTACTGTCTTGTACACAGTGTGAGGGGATAAAGAATATGTACATAAGGATATATGAATGAGTGATGGTACAGAGCAGCATAGGCAGATACAATCTACTGTATCGAGTACAGTATATACATATGAGATGAGTATGTAAACAAAGTGGCATAGTTAAAGTGGCTAGTGATACATGTATTACATAAGGATACAGTCGATGATATAGAGTACAGTATATACGTATGCCTATGAGATGAATAATGTAGGGTAAGTAACATTATATAAGGTAGCATTGTAGCATTGTTTACCTGTGTTGACCTAAATGACTAATGACTAAATGACTAATGATGATAAATACAATCCACCTGTGTGTAATCAAGTCTCCGTATAAATGCACCTGCACTGTGATAGTCTCAGAGCTCCGTTAAAAGCGCAGAGAGCATCATGAAGAACAAGGAACACACCAGACAGGTCCGAGATACTGTTGTGAAGAAGTTTAAAGCCGGATTTGGATACAAAAAGATTTCCCAAGCTTTAAACATCCCAAGGAGCACTGTGCAAGCGATAATATTGAAATGGAAGGAGTATCAGACCACTGCAAATCTACCAAGACCTGGCCGTCCCTCTAAACTTTCAGCTCATACAAGGAGAAGACTGATCAGAGATGCAGCCAAGAGGCCCATGATCACTCTGGATGAACTGCAGAGATCTACAGCTGAGGTGGGAGACTCTGTCCATAGGACAACAATCAGTCTTATATTGCACAAATCTGGCCTTTATGGAAGAGTGGCAAGAAGAAAGCCATTTCTTAAAGATATCCATAAAAAGTGTTGTTTAAAGTTTGCCACAAGCCACCTGGGAGACACACCAAACATGTGGAAGAAGGTGCTCTGGTCAGATGAAACCAAAATTGAACTTTTTGGCAACAATGCAAAACGTTATGTTTGGCGTAAAAGCAACACAGCTCATCACCCTGAACACACCATCCCCACTGTCAAACATGGTGGTGGCAGCATCATGGTTTGGGCCAGCTTTTCTTCAGCAGGGACAGGGAAGATGGTTAAAATTGATGGGATGATGGATGGAGCCAAATACAGGGCCATTCTGGAAGAAAACCTGATGGAGTCTGCAAAAGACCTGAGACTGGGACGGAGATTTGTCTTCCAACAAGACAATGATCCAAAACATAAAGCAAAATCTACAATGGAATGGTTCAAAAATAAACATCCAGGTGTTAGAATGGCCAAGTCAAAGTCCAGACCTGAATCCAATCGAGAATCTGTGGAAAGAACTGAAAACTGCTGTTCACAAATGCTCTCCATCCAACCTCACTAAGCTCGAGCTGTTTTGCAAGGAGGAATGGGAAAAAATGTCAGTCTCTCGATGTGCAAAACTGATAGAGACATACCCCAAGCGACTTACAGCTGTAATCGCAGCAAAAGGTGGCGCTACAAAGTATTAACTTAAGGGGGCTGAATAATTTTGCACGCCCAATTTTTCAGTTTTTGATTTGTTAAAAAAGTTTGAAATATCCAATAAATGTCGTTCCACTTCATGATTGTGTCCCACTTGTTGTTGATTCTTCACAAACAAATAGAGTTTTATATCTTTATGTTTGAAGCCTGAAATGTGGCAAAAGGTCGCAAAGTTCAAGGGGGCCGAATACTTTCGCAAGGCACTGTATGTTGTGCTTTAGCTATAAAGCATTTTTTAAATCGGACATGATGGGTAGATTAACAAGATGTTTATCTTTCATTTGCTGTATTGGACTTGTTAATGTGTGAAAGTTACATATTTCAAAAAAATATTTAAGAATTTTGCCCTGCTGCCTTTTCAGCGGAATGTTGTCGAGGGGTTCCGCTAGCGGTTAATGGTTGATTATTCTGTCACGTTGGTATAAAGGGTCGGGAGACAGGCTGCTGAAGTTGTGGCGACGTCGGACGTCCCAGTTGCAGCTGCCGAAATTGCGGTGGCGCCGGACAGCCCAGTTGCAGCGTTGTCGGACGGGCCATTCCCGCTGTTTCTCTCAATGGTTGATTATTCTGTCACGTTTGCATGAAGGATTGGGAGACAGATGCAGGAATGCGTAATAACGTTTTTATTGTACCCAAATTACGATGTGCCATGTAAAGGCAAACAAACACTATTCAAAAACACAGGGTTGAAACCCATACAAAAGAGCGAGGAGTACCTTGAATAAATACACATGTGCACAATGATTAACACATGGGACAAGACCCGTAACCATCTGTGCAATCCAGAAAGGCATGAAAGCTAAAACACACAGCACAGGTACTCACACGCACCAATGGACAATGTAACAATAATCGACAGCACCATGGTGTACAAAGGGCACATATATACAACTACTAATCAGTGGGAATAGGGGACAGGTGTGCGTGATGAAAGCTCCGGGGGGATCCGTGACAGGAAGGGCTACAGTCCGTGACGTACTACAAAGGAAGACCCAGCCATGATCTGCCCAACGATACCTCTCTCCAGACGAACGCAATGCATTTTACACATGCTTTGACAATATCAACATCGTGCCTGGGTGTGAGGACCTCCACCAACCCAGAAGATTGGGTGATCTCGCTCTCCGAGGCCGACATGAGTAAAGTCTTTAATCAGGTCAATACCCGAAGGCCACTGGGCCCGATGCTATTCCAGGGCATGTTCTCAGAGCATGCGCAGAAATCAAATCAAATCAAATGTATTTATATAGCCCTTCGTACATCAGCTGATATCTCTAAGTGCTGTACAGAAACCCAGCCTAAAACCCCAAACAGCAAGCAATGCAGGTGTAGAAGCATGGTGGCTAGGAAAAACTCCCTAGAAAGGCCAAAACCTAGGAAGAAACCTAGAGACGAACCAGGCTATTTGGGGTGGCTAGTCCTCTTCTGGCTGTGCCGGGAGGAGATTATAACAGAACATGGCCAAGATGTTAAAATGTTCATAAATGACCAGCCTGGTCAAATAATAATAATCACAGGCAGAACAGTTGAAACTGGAGCAGCAGCACGGCCAGGCAGAACTCCTGGCAGGTACAATACATGTACTTTTCAATCTCTCCTTGTACCA
This sequence comes from Oncorhynchus clarkii lewisi, assembly GCF_045791955.1. NCBI lineage: Eukaryota > Metazoa > Chordata > Actinopteri > Salmoniformes > Salmonidae > Oncorhynchus > Oncorhynchus clarkii. The sequence goes on from NC_092156.1 coordinate 40,988,973, forward strand.
GTCTGTAATCCCCACATGTTTTAAGATGACCACCATTCCTGTTCCTAAGAACTCTAAGGCTTCATATCACAATGACTACCGCCCTGTAGCACTCACTTCTGTAACCATGAAGTGCTTTGAGAGGCTGGTTACGGCACACATCAACTCCATCATCCCAGACACCCTAGACCCACTCCAATTTGCATACTGCCCTAACAGATCCATAGATGACACAATCTCAATTGCACTCCACACTTCCCTCACCCACCTAGATAAGAGGAATACCTGTGTGAGAATGCTGTTCATTGACTACAGCTCAGGACCTCTTTATCAGGCAGTGTGAAAGGAAAGCCTGGAAAATCGTTAAAGACTAACCACCCAAGCCATAGACTGACTGTTCTCTATGTTTCCTCACAGCAACGGTACCGGGCATAAAGTCTGACACCAACAGGCTCCTGAAGAGCTAACAAAATGGCTACACAAACTATCTGAGTTGACCTTTGTATTTTATTCTAATTTTTTCTCTGTCTCTATGCACATTCACAGGGCCCTACACACTGACACTCCAACACACATACAAACACTCATTCCATAATTTGCTCTCACACACATGCAAATACATTTATGCTGACTCTACACAACCCCACTCATGTACAAACGTCATATACGCTGCTGCTGTTCTGTATATCATTCACCATCTATACAAAAGTATGTGGAAACCCTTTCAAATTAGTGAATTTGGCTATTTCAGCCACACCCTTTGCTGAAAGGTGTATAGAATTGAGCACACAGCCATGTAATCTCCATAGACAAACATTGTTAGTAGTATGGCCTTACCGAAGTGACTTTCAATGTGGCACCGTCATAGGATGCCACCTTTCTAACAAGTCTGTTCGTCAAATGTATGCCCTGCTAGAGCTTCCCCGGTCAACTGTAAGTGCTGTTACTGTGAAGTGGAAGCATCTAGGCGCAACAAGTGGTAGGCCACACAAGAACCCAGACAGGGACAGATGAGTGCTGAAGTGAATAGCATGTAAAAATTGTCTGTCCTCGGTTGCAACACTCACTGGAACTTGGTAAACTGCCTCTGGAAGCAAGGTCAGCACGAGAACTGTTCGTCAGGAGCTTCATGAAATGGGTTTCCATGGCGGAGATCACCATGCGTAATGCCAAGCGTCAGCTGGAGTGTTGTAAAGGCATTGGATTCTGGAGTAGTGGAAACGCGTTCTCTGGAGTGATGAATCACACTTCACCATCTGGCAGTATGACGGACTAATCTGGGTTTGGCAGATGCCAGAAGAATGCTACCTGCCCCAATGCATAGTGCCAACTGTAAAGTTTGGTGAAGGAGGAAAAATGGTCTGGGGCTGTTTTTCATGTTTCTGGATAGGCCCCTTAGTTCCAGTGAAGGGACATTTTAACAGCAGCCCCAGACCAGCATACAATGATATTCTAGAGGATTCTGTGCTTCCAACTTTGTGGCAATAGTTTGGGGAAGATCCTTTTCTGTTTCTGCATGACTATGCCCCCATGCACAAAGTGAGGTCCATACATAATGGTTTGTAGAGATCGGTGTGGAAGAACTTGACTGGCTTGCACAGAGCCCTGACCTCAAGCCTTTGGAATGAATTGGAACACCAACTGTGAGCCAAGCCTAATCGCCCAACATCAGTGCCCGACCTCGCTAATGCTTTTGTGGCTGAATGGAAGGAAGTCCTGTCAGCAATGTTCCAATATCTAGTGGAAAGCCTTCCCAGAAGAGTGGAGGCTATAGCGGCAAAGAGGGTACCAACTCCTTATTAATGCCCATGATTTTGGAATGAGATGTTCGACAAGCAGGTTATCACATTCTTTTGGTCATGTAGTGTTTATGCATCAAGGGTATTAACGGATAAGCATCTAGTGACACTCATCTTTTCATATTCAACGCAATGATCAACATGCTTCAACCCTTTTACACCCATCTTTTCCCATTGGCTGCAATGTATTGTGACCGCTAACTTTTTGCAAAATCGCAGGATGACATTTTCCTATGATATTATGTTGGCCGATCATCTCAACCTATATCTTACATCACTGAGCATGACGTTACCAGGATACAGCCAAGTCCAACATGACAGTCTCTCAACGTTCACATTAGAAGATCTCGATCCCTTATATGATTCATGAAGGTGAGGAAGGAAAGCATGCTAATTGGTGCACGTGGAAAGCCCGGGCAACGGTCGGCTTTCCCTGCAGGATCAGTGGCTGTGTGATCATCAGAGGGGGAGTTGCATGTGCCAGCACCAATGCTACTGCTACTCTCCCTTTCTACTTGTGTCACGTGTACATCAAACTCACACACCAGATGTTTGATGAGCGGGTATCCACATAATTTTGGTAATGTAGTGTATATCCTGATGCCTAGTCACCTTACCACTCTATCTATCCAGTACATTGTAAGTATGTTCCTGGAACTGACCCTGTATATATTATGCTCGTAATTCTCTTTTTTTTATCTTGCGTGTTTTTGTTCTACCTCGTTATTTTTAGTATTACACTGTTGATTAATGCATTGTTGGGGTTAGAGCTTGCAAGAATGGGATATCACTCTACTTGTGTATGTGCCATTAAAATCTTGATTGAAGTGGATTTAACAAGTGGCATTCATAAGGGATCATAGCTTTCACCTGGTCAGTCATTTTCATGGAAAGAGCAGGTGTTCTTAATGTTTTCAATACTCAGTATATGCATTTACATTGTATGAATTTGAAATGTCTGATTATATGCCATGGAAGAACAATAAAAACTAAATGTAAAAAATAAAGATGCTGCTTACATTCCAGACCCTTTTGAAGCACAATCACAAATTACATTCTATCTGCTGTGCATAGCTTTTCACCCCTTGTACTAAATCTATCATAGCACATGGGAATGATGCAGGATACCCAGCTACCACATAACGTTCTAGAACCATATTTGGAGGAAGAAGAAGGATGCGTACAACCCCAAGAACACCATCCAAACCGTGAAGCATGGAGGTGGAAACATCATTCTTTGGGGATGCTTTTCTTCAAAGGGGACAGGCCAACATCCTCCTTCCCTCAGTAAGAGCATTGAAGATGGGTCGTGGCTGGGTCTTCCAGCATGACAACGACCCGAAACACACAGCCAGGGCAACTAAGGAGTGGCTCCGTAAGAAGCATCTCAAGGTCCTGGAGTGGCCTAGCCAGTCTCCAGACCTGAACCCAATAGAACATCTTTGGAGGGAGCTGAAAGTCCGTATTGCCCAGCGACAGCCCCGAAACCTGAAGGATCTGGAGAAGGTTTGTATGGAGGAGTGGGCCAAAATCCATGCTGCAGTGCAAACCTGGTCAAGAACTACAGGAAACAAATGATCTCTGTAATTGCAAACAAAGGTTTCTGTACCAAATATTAAGTTCAGCTTTTCTAATGTATCAAATACTTATGTCATGCAATAAAATGCAAATTAATTTCTTAAAAATCATACAATGTGATTTTCTGGATTTTTGTTTTAGATTCCGTCTCTCACAGTTGAAGTGTAATTATGATAAAAAATTACAGACCTCTACATGCTTTGTAAGTAGGAAAACCTGCAAAATCAGCAGTGTTTCAAATACTTGTTCTCCCCACTGTATATGCCAATTATGTGATGATCTGACTGCATTCTGTCCCCTATCAACACATTTAAAACTTTTGGTGCCATAGAGAATGGCATAAAAAAGTAGTCAATATGACTTGCTTGATTAAGCCTCCGCCATGTATATCTCACTAGGTCAGGGTATTTAAGTCTCCATTTATCCATGACAGGAGACGGAGAGACAGCCTGGTGCATGGGGCTGTCACAGGACCCACCAGGCTGGGGAGACCTACAGGAGGCCTGGTGCGTGGAGGAGGCACCGGATACACAGGGCCGTGGAGGCTCACTGGCGGTCTCGACCGCATAGCTGGCTCCCCCCTGGATGCCAGCTTCCACCCGGCAACTGGCAACTGGCACCAAGCTCACCGGCCTGTGAATACTCGGCCGAGACACAGTGCGCATCACCCCATAGCACGGGGCCTGACCTGTCACCTGCTCTCCCCAGTAAGCACGGGCAGTGGGCTCAGGTCTCCAACCTAACTCCGCCATATTCCCCACACCCCCCCCCCAAAAAAAAAAATTGGGTTGCCTCTCGGGCTTCAGTGACCGGGTCTTGTCCTCTACCATTCTCTCCTCCCCGGTCCAACTCCTCCTCCAGGTTGGCGCACACTGCCTGGTCTTCTTGTGGTGGGTAATTCTGTCACCCTCGCTATCCTCAAACTCCCTGTCATAAATCAACCAAGGCGCAGCGTGCATGTAGTTCCACATCTTTTAATGAAAGTGAAACCGAAATAACCAAAAAACAAACAGGTAAACAGCAAAGAACGTGACACAACAGAGGTGCACACAAACACACACGGAAAAATAATTACCCACAAAAGACAGGTGGGAAAAGGCTACCTAGGCATGGTTCTCAAACAGAGACAACGATTGACAGCTGCCTCTGATTGGGAACCATACCAGGCCAAACACATAGAAATAGAAAACATAGAAAAAACACATAGAATGCCCCTGAATAGAATGCCCCTGCCCCATAGAACGCCCTGACCAAACCAAAATAGAGACATAAAAAAGGAACTAAGGTCAGGACGTGACACCATCAATATATATATATTTTTTTTGTTTCTTATTTTCCATAATTAGCTATTAATATTTGTAGTAACGTAGGCAATTTATGCAAAGGATTTTACCTCTAACCAGTCTCGCCATTACCAAAATTACATTATTACAAGCAATTATTATATTAGCAAACAATTATTGTGAATCATTCTATATTGTCCCTAACATCTTTTACTCCTTCGCAACAGTTGTGGGATACGCACATACACCCTCACACTCATACAAACTCAACCCTTTCCCCCACACAACCATAGGCTCTCATTCTCAACAGTTGCACCATCCCAGAGCCCAACTCAAGAAAGGTCTTGATTTACGAATGCATATACAGTTGCAGCTGCATGAGAAGGCCTGCAAGACCGCGCACAAAAAATGAGCAGAAATGGAGAGATTTTATTAACCATTGTCACATCCTAGATGATTGAGGTCAAATGTACACCTTTTCACTGAGACACCCACAATACGGTTCCCCGTATTAACCATATTCCCAAGCATGTCCACGCAGTCAGCCTTTTGATTTTGTACCACAAGGGCCACAATAATATACCCCTCTCTCTGAATGTCTGAGTGTGACGCCCTCTCGATGGGTTACTGCAGCTAGTGTTGCCAGCAATGCCAATGCCTGGGTGGGGGCACCCCACCGGAATCCCCACTGGCTAGGTACAAGGTCGCCAAGGTTCTCATTAGCAGCTTTGAGCATTTCCTTGTATAGTATGCTCTCCCATTAGGGGGCTTTGGCTTTGCAGGACCAACCCTGCCAAGCAGGCTCAGAATCTTGAGGGGGCAGTGCTGCTCTAGGTCTCTGACCGCATTCTGGCTGCATACAGACCGCTTACAGCAGGCCCATAAAACAGTTAGGGACTTCTCCTTAGTTTCTGGGTCATTCAGGTGGGTGTCTAGGGTATAATGTTGTGGACCGTTCCATCAATATAGGGTCATAAATGAATCAATTAGATATATAATTGATTTAAAAAATGTAGTTCCCCATGATAGAACAATAAATACATTAAATGTATAATTTATTTTAAAACAGTTCCACCATGATAGGATAATACATAAGTAAATAAGACGTATAATTCATTATAAAAAAGTATATCCATCATCTGAACAACATTGAAAGCTTGGTTCTGGGATATGCAACCATTTCCTTTCTCACTCAGCGCCACACTTTCCCAAACATAACAACAACCAAAATGATAATTAAAAAAACACACACCACACCATCCACACATACCGTGCCTTCTGTTTACTGAGTTTTTATCTTCACCATGTCGAATTAGTGCTTGTGTTTTCCAATTAGTTATATTTGAAGATATATAGAAAAGCTATATATTTTTTATTGTATTGTTACAATCCATAACCGGGCTAGAATTGTGTTTCATTATTTTCCTCGTCAATAACAAATTTTAATAATCATGGAGTAGTCTTTGTGTCTCTGAACAACTGGTTATCATTATATAGTTTATCGACGACGAGAGCTACTCATTTCCCTTTTAGTCTATTTTCCTTGAAAATTGGATACAGAACTTTAAGCCGTTCTGCAATTTCCTTCGGGAACTGGTCATTCATGCCAATTTTGGTCCCAGCAAGTTTTTTTACCCAGGCTTTTAACCATTATTTTATCTTTAAAGGAAGCAAATTTGGCAACGATTGGGTGTTCATACCTTTGCCCTCTCTGTCCAAAGCTGTGTACACGTTCGAGTTAGATTTTGTCGATAGCTTCGTGTGGAATCTGAAGCGCTGTTACCTTAACTACAGATTCAGGAACTTCTCCTTCTTTCTCTTGGATACCTGTAAGTGCCAGATTCTCTCTCATGGATCTAGTCTATATGTCAAGTAGGGCTTTTCTCCGAATGGTGTTCTCCTTTTTAAGTTCATTCACTTCGGTTTCAATCTTATTGACTGTCCCTTTTAGCTTGTTTGTTTCCTTCTTCAATGTCGCAGCTTTTTCATCACTCATCTCGAGGCTTGCCTTCAACTCTTTTATATCCTTACAGATTAATTCAATATACCCAGTGTGTCATTTATTGATTTTAACAGATCGGTTTCGACCTTTACCATTCCCGGTGGTGAAAATATTAAATCGTCTGTGTCTGTAGAAGAGTCACATTTTCGTTTTGAAATCGGTTTCCCTGCCTTACTCTCCATCATGTTTTCGTAATATTTGTCGATAAATGTCTCTAGTCTTAAGATTTGTTTTGTGTTATTATCCAGATTGAAGGTTATCACCCACCAGATTGTGTAGTGCTAATATTTAGTCTAACTTACCGATATTGAATATTACGTTTTTATCTTCAGGTGCTCTAAATAACTATGTTTAGTCAGCCATTACCTGTCTCAGTCCCGCCCTCCTAGTCCCGCCCTCCTAGTGATGGCTCTCACACGTTAATAATTGGCCACATGTTAATGAGAACTTGTTTCCTTTGAAATTGGGTCTCTTTGAATAGACAAAAATTAACAGCTTGGTATGAGTAAAAAAAAAAAACGTAGGATGCTAGCTCTATTCTGGTGCTACAGTGGACTAATTCTGTGGATAGAGAAAATAAGATTATAGGTTCAAATCTCACTGACTCTATCCTGCATTAAACAAATGTATGTCTTTGCATGACTAATTCCTAATTAAATAAATGTCCATGATGTGTCCCATCTGTACTTGAAGTTCAAAACAGTTTACCTAAGCCAGCAATTTTCTTAAAATTATTGTTGAAACATGTTTTCGGAACGTTACTTAATTACCTCAAAAATTACCTTTAATTTCTGTTCTCAGAACATTAATTAAACGTCCCAGGAAAACGTTTAGTGAGCCTGAGTAAAATGTTCTCAGAACCTCCCTGCAACCTAAAGACGTACGTTCCCAGAACCGGAAGAATTTCACTTCCATTCTCAGAACGTTTAAAAAACATTCAGTTTTACCGGTCAGGAAATGTGTGGCTTCATTCCCAGAACCAATGGGAAACCTAAAACTTACTTTCCCACACCTCCCAAAGAACTAAATATGCTGGGTAGTTTTAAGGTCAGGCATTTTGCTATAGGAAGGTAGATTAATAGACAGCAGTTGTTTTCTGGCATCTGTTCTCACACACAGTTCATTAAGTGCAAATCAAAATGATCACTTACAGCACTTAAGATTGCGAAGAGAGACGGTATGGTAATTTAATACATGATGAAAGAATAAACAAGAAGTTATGGATTATTAAAGGATCATCATGTATATTTTTTTTCTGTTTGGGAATAATCTATGATGACAGCCAACCAGAGCAGTGATGCTAATGATTGACAGTTGAGACTTCCAAATTAAATGTTTTGGTTCCAATAGGAGTCTATGGGGATGCTAATGAAGAATACTGCTCAACAGCGCCTTGTGCCCCCAGTAGCGGGAGTCTGTTTGGTTCCTCCCTTCAACCTGTTGCTAGTATTCAGATTGCAAATCTCTTCGCTCTATCCCATGCCCGCAAATGGAAATGCCAAGCCGATGGTGGCTGTGTGGTAAATATTGATGACAAATGCCAGCTGGATAGATTAGTGTGCATTTTTGATTGTGGTCAATCCCATTCCGCATCAGCGTGGGTAGATGATATAAATGAGGCTCATTGTCTTTTGGCTCAGTGTATGAATTCTTCATGATGCACACACTCTGGAGGAGGAATCAGGCTTAATCTTCACCTCCAGTTAATTAGGCCACTGCAGACAAACAGAATGGACCGCCAGAGACTCTTTCTGCTGGCAGCCTCAAACCAGGGGAGATTTCCCCCAACCAACTGATATGATTTAAACGCAGAGTAATCTTTTCTACAAAACAATCTGTTTGCCCTATTACCAAATGCATCCCTCTTTTTCACATGAGCTGATCGGGAAGAGAAGAGTGTGATGTGCTCACTACTTACAGCGATTATTACTCAGTGATTATCTAATAGGCACTCAAACAATTACTCTCTCCCCTCTACATATTGTTTCTGCGTCCCATTTGTCTCTCTCTGTCTCGTTCTCTTTCTCCCTCTCTCTGCCCTCTCTCTGCCCTCCCTTTCTTTCTTTTTCTCTCTAGATGCCACTCTCCTTTATCTCTCTCTCTCTGCCCTCCCTTTCTTTCTTTCTCTCTCTAGATGCCACTCTCCTTTATCTCTCTCTCTCTGCCCTCCCTTTCTTTCTTTCTCTCTCTAGATGCCACTCTCCTTTATCTCTCTCTCTCTGCCCTCCCTTTCTTTCTTTCTCTCTCTAGATGCCACTCTCCTTTCTTTCTCTCTCTCTCTCTCTCTCTCTCTCTCTCTCTCTCTCTCTCTCTCTCTCTCTCTCTCTCTCTCTCTCACACACACATGTGGTTATATTTAATTTTTTCGCACTCAAGTGTACGCTTATCTATGAATGTTGACACGCAGGCGAAACACAGACAGCTCACCGTGTACTGAATGCCAACTCTCTGAAACTCCAACATCTGCAGCTTCACCGGGAGCCAAGTCACTCCCCACTGGGCCCAACACACTTTATAGGCCAAATTACAAGTCTGCTGATTTAACACATGGCTGTTCTTCACTCACACACAGACAAGAGGCCTGCTGCCTGCAGTCCAAATAACTATTGTACGCCAGAGGATCATTGGACTATTTCCCTTGACATAAATTCTTGTTCCCAAAGCACGCAATACAAGCAAAATGTTTGCTTTGGTATTTTTTTGGACAGAATATGTGCAACATAACCTTTCTATATGCATACATGTGTTGTATGTCCTCTTGTGAGACTTCATATTAGAGTTGGGGAATATTTGATCACCAAGTCCTGAGGTCTAATATAAATTGGAATGGAACATTCCACACTAGAAGGTTCTATCTTGACTGTCATTGGCTCTTCTCTGGGTGAGATTTGGATGCTGATCTGAGGGTGTTCACTGATGTCTCAAGCTAGGCATCTCCAGGTGCCATATGGCAGCATTGAGAGGCACGGCTGTGTTTGGAGTAGAGTGCGTTGTGAACGGGCCACATTAAACAGAGCCATGTGTGAGACCCCAGCAGTCATTATTCTATGAAAGTGCTGACCAAAGTGATCGCACCACAGCCTGTGATCTCAAACAACGGGAAACGGAACTGTCTTTTGTGGACGAAAACAGCGATGTCTGCAAAAATGAAACCATAAAGAAAAAGCATGCTGTAGCCTATCAGAAAGAAAGGGAACATATATTGTCAGTTGTTTCTTTATGTAGTGATGCAGTACGCACCCCAAAAATACAGTTTATCAATGCTCATCAAAAACAATACACGACACATTTTAACGTGTCATTTCCAAGGGTTGGAACAGGTTCAGGGAACTGTACAGAAAACTGGAAAATAGCAAAAGTATTAGACAAACAGAATCTGAACCAGAAACGAAAGTGATCTATACTTTCTAGAAAATAACTGTTCTTTTATTATTAACATTATTTTATGCCTCTGTAACTTTCTCACTCATCATTATTCATAATCATGGTCATATCCACATTAATGTAGAAGTGTTCAGGAACATATTATTTTATTATTTACAATAAAAGTGACTCCCAAAATGACATTACATTTTTTATCATTCATTTCTATTGGGCAGAACATAATCTGAAACACAACTAAAACAAACTCAAAGTTGATGTAGTCATTACTTACCATGAATATGGGACCGGAAACTACATTTTTAATGCACATATCATTGAATTTGCCCAAATACTTATGGCACCTTCAAATGGGGGGACTAGATACATGGCTTATTTTTCTTTTTCTAAATAGTAAAACAGGTATGTATGAAAATACCCTAAAATTAAAGGTGACATTCTGCACTGTCACCTCATATGAAACATCTGATCTCATATCCAAAATTACAAATTAAAAGTTTTAGCTTCACTATCCAAATAAATACGTAGGGGAGTGTATATTCCTGGACAGTGCATCTCAATATAAAAAGTATAAATTGCTGCTGGCTTAGCACTGAAACGGAAGATCGCCTACCACTTGAGAGTCCTAACTCTGTGCACCAATGTGCCTGTTGATGGACTGTCTAATGTGAGTGCTGTGGCAATGCCTGCGAGGAGTTCCTCACTCAGCTCATATGGCTGCTTCATTGCATCCTGGGAAACATTTCACGAGCTTTAAGTGACTAAATCACTCTGTGAGCATTTTTTATCAGATCTTTACATTCTAATCTTCATGAGATAAAAAAAAAAGTGTGAAGTTGCAAAAAATACCTTTTAGTTCTGTGCCCCGTGATTCATTATGCATACTTTGGCATTCCATTTTGAGGACTTGTATAATTTCTGCAGCCCACCATTGTTATTTTTGTATTATTAAACTCAGTAGAGACCGAGTACCCCTGAGTCTGGTCATCCTCCAGTGTCACTCCGTAACGGTCCTGTACAGAACGTCCCCTGACTCTGGAGTCCAGTAAATGTTTTGGTACAACAACTTTGTTGGCAGACCTTGAGAGGGAACATGTGCACATTATCAGTGTGACAGGCAATAAACACCACAGGCTGTCTGATGATGGGCCACTCTGATTCTATTGTGTGATCAATCTTCAATCAGCCAACTCTCCCAGATTTCACCAGACGTCCGGTGAACAGGACTCATCGATTTCTGTCCTGGATGTATATGTTTTCTTTGCTGATTTTACTGGAACTTTCAACACACACAGACAAAATCACAAATTTTTGGGGCCTGAGATAGGAAACAGTGGTGGAAGGATGCAGGTAATCAGGAGACCAAGGGTGTGCAAACAATCCGACATTATGTTTTGATCATACATAATTCATTCTGATTCTATGCTCCAGTCATTCATTGGGTGTGACTTATGCTGCTGAGAGGATAGTGTTTGCAGTCACTCACTCTCTCAAATCAGATGACCCCCTGACTAACAGCACTAGTTATTACAATGGCGTCAGTATAGCAACGTCTTTGTGAATCTCTACTAACAGCAATAAAATTCCAGTGAAGCAATCGAAAGGTCAAAAAATTGGCATACAAATTGTTGTGTCCAAGCATTGGCCCATTATCCTTGTGATTTGAGAAGAAACTGGCTGACAGGACTGGCGATGATGAGATGATTGGGACTCACCAGTGTAGGGCAACAGAGACTTTAGACTTTCATCAGTGGCACACGCTCACACCTTGCCTGGTATGTGAGTTTGATGTGCACATGACACAAGTAGAAAGGGAGTGTAGCAGTAGCATTGGTTCTGGCCCATGCAACTCCCCCTCTGATGATCACACAGCCACTGATCCTGCAGGGAAAGCCGACCGTTGCCCGGGCTTTCCACCTACACCAATTAGCATGCTTTCCTTCCTCACCTTTATGAATCATATAAGGGATCAAGATCTTCTAATGTGAACGTTGAGAGACTGTCATGTTGGACTTGACTGTACCTGGTAATGTCATGCATCGCTCAGTGATGTAAGATATAGGCTGAGATGACAGGCCAACATAACATCATAGGAAAACATGACAATTTTGCAAAAAGTTAGCGGTCACAACACATTACTCCTACATCAATACATTGCAGTCAATGTGAAAAGATGAGTGTCACAGATGTTTCCATAGTGACATAACAGGGACCATGGCATTCACTTGTTAAACAGTCATGACAAAATATGTGATCTGTTTCAGATTGAACTGTAGGTCATGTTTAGCGATATAAATATCACTGTGCAACTTAATACAGTACCATGCTGTATATCAGCATGCTACTATACTGTTCATCTGATATTTCATACTGTAGGGAAGCATCAGGTTAACACAAGTGCTGTAACCTGTCCAGTATACTGCATCTCGGCACATCTTCCTTCTCCATGCATTATGCATTGTATATCTTTCTTGTTAATGCAACTCTCTATTTCATGCACTTTCTACTTCAAAGTAGTTTAATATATACACAAAGTTATATGTTTGAGATATATGCATGTTGTCATGAAGACGTTATGTTCCTCACCTCCGGATGGGACTGTACATACTAGGCGGCATGCAGACCTGCAGCAGTACACACAGATGAGGAGGAGTGATTGTTGTGATGCGTTGTGTCTCTAGCCCTGTGCCTTCTGTGGGGAGCAGATCAGCCTGGAGCTGCCTTGACGAGCTCATCCATCAGCGCGGCATGCTCAAGTTCCCGTCAGAGTGGCTGTGCTGCCTCGTAAAGCGGGGGAGGAGAGGTGTCACTCTTAAACAGGATATATGGCCTCGCACTGAGACACAAATTACAGAGTAAATACATTACAGTGGTGCAAGTCTCCTCCACGGTTACATCTCTATACTTCTGCCTCTGTGCTGGAAACAACGCTGCATGCCAAGTTACATTAGGAGAGCCTGCCGACATGTCATACACACTCACATTAGATTAGCCTGCACCCCATTCACGATCACATTAATATAACCCTATGAACGTACTCAAATTAGAATAGTCAATCCATTACAATAACCCTATAAACATCCTCAAAATAGAATAGTCAATCCATTACAATAACCCTATAAACATCCTCAAAATAGAATAGTCAATCCATTACAATAACCCTATAAACATCCTCAAAATAGAATAGTTCATCCATTACAATAACCCTATAAACATCCTCAAAATAGAATAGTCAATCCATTACAATAACCCTATAAACATCCTCAAAATAGAATAGTCAATCCATTACAATAACCCTATAAACATCCTCAAAATAGAATAGTCAATCCATTACAATAACCCTATAAACATCCTCAAAATAGAATAGTTCATCCATTACAATAACCCTATAAACATCCTCAAAATAGAATAGTTCATCCATTACAATAACCCTATAAACATCCTCAAAATAGAATAGTCAATCCATTACAATAACCCTATAAACATCCTCAAAATAGAATAGTTCATCCATTACAATAACCCTATAAACATCCTCAAAATAGAATAGTCAATCCATTACAATAACCCTATAAACATCCTCAAAATAGAATAGTTCATCCATTACAATAACCCTATAAACATCCTCAAAATAGAATAGTCAATCCATTACAATAACCCTATAAACATCCTCAAAATAGAATAGTCAATCCATTACAATAACCCTATAAACATCCTCAAAATAGAATAGTTCATCCATTACAATAACCCTATAAACATCCTCAAAATAGAATAGTCAATCCATTACAATAACCCTATAAACATCCTCAAAATAGAATAGTCAATCCATTACAATAACCCTATAAACATCCTCAAAATAGAATAGTCAATCCATTACAATAACCCTATAAACATCCTCAAATTAGAATAGTTCATCCATTACAATAGTGCATCCCTATTGTAAGGGCATTAGTTAGTAACACAAGGGTTCAGCCAACACCTTATACACCTCTATATATCCATTAATGTTAGGTATACGTGACATTAGAAAATACATCAACATCCTGGCCCTAGTAACACCCTGAGAAATCCAATAGAATTGACATCCATGTCATTTGATACATGCTTGTTTCAGACCATGATCAAGCTATGCTAGGCCCCTTTTTTCTCCACTTCCTGTCTGAATGATGTGCCCAAAGTAAACTGCATGTTGCTCGGGCCCTTTCTTATTTGTTTTTACTTTTATTTAACTAGGCATGTCAGTTAAGAACACATTTTTATTTTCAATGACAGCCTAGGAACAGTGGGTTATAACTGCCTTGTTCAGGGGCAGAACAACAGAATTGTGCCTTGTCAGCTCAGGGATTCGAACTCGCAACCTTTTGGTTACTAGCCCAATGCTCTAACCACTAGGCTACCCTGCCGCCCTGAAGCCAGGAAATTCATATAATTGGTACCATTGGAAAGAAAACACGTGGACGTTTGTAGAAATGTTAAAATAATGTAGGAGAATATAACACAATAGATATGGTAGGAGAAAATCCAAAGAAAAACCAACCAGTTCTTTTTTTGAGAGAGATCATTCTTCTAGAATGGCAAGTTTAAGGTCATATTGTAAATTAGCTCCATGGATGTAATTCCTATGACTTCCACAGGGTGTCAGGAGTCGATGCTCAAAGTTTCAGGCTTGTAACTTCCAAAATGAATAAGAAATATTAGTTTTAGTACAGGGACACAGTCTTGAAATAAGTGTGAAGACAGGACGCACCTGCTAAAATCGGTTTCCTATTGAACATACTTCTTTCCGTAAGACATTTTATAGTTTGATTACATTTTAGGATATCTGAGGAGTAGATAAAAACGTATTTTGACTTGTTGAAACAAAGTTTAGGGGTAGATTTTCGGATTCCTTTCTCTGCAAGTTGAACGAGTGGATTACTCAAATCGATGGCGCCAACTAAACAGACTTTTTGGGATATAAAGAAGTATTTTATATAACTAAACAACACTACATGTTATAGCTAAGACCCTTTGGATGACAAATCAGAGGAAGATTTTCAAAAAGTAAGTGAATATTTCATCGCTGTTTGTGAATGTATGAAACTTGTGCAGGTGGAAAAAGATTTTTGATGTGGGGCGCCGTCCTCAAACAATCACATGTGATCACTGTAATAGCGACTGTAAATCAGACAGTGCAATTAGATTAACAAGATTTTAAGCTTTCAACCGATATAAGACACATGTACCTAAATGTTTAATATCTATCATTTTTATGATTATTTATTTGAATTACACGTCCTCCAGTTTCACCAGAAGTTGGTGACGGGACGCCTTGCCCTATTTAAACAAAACCTTTAATAAATAGGGTCTACCTCCATTCACCCAATTACTGTAAACACTTACCAGTTAACTTCAAAGAACATCACACCAACCCCCTACCTATTATTGTAAAAGTCCATGCTTCCCACATTTTGAATTATCCACATCTGACAAATAACCTCATACCCTCCTTCCTGAAAAAATCTGCTGAAGTAATATCCATCCAGGAATGACATTGACCACAACCTTACTGCATCCACAAAACTTACACCACTCCAACAAGGATGACATTGCACACAACTCCCACAGATCGCTCAAAATGCACTAGCCTCTCCACACTCATCATCCCCAAAAATCCGTACACAATATCCCCATCCATAACAGAATCATGTTTTAACTTGGGAGCTCTTTGACATGAGTAATTGAATGTTTATTTGAAACACAGCTGTAATTTTCACAACTACTCCCACAGAAAATAAAGTGCCATGAAAGACTGTCTGTCAGTGTGCTGGAGGACACAGACAGATGACATCTAGACTGTTCTACTTCCTCCCTCATTCCCCCAATGAGCATGCCTTCTGACTCCTCCATTATCCGATAAGAATAAACCACCCAAATATAGTTGTCTTTTTCCACATTAAACATGGTGGTCCTATAATGTTATCAAACAGGGAATGTTTACTAGGATTAAATGTCAAGCATTGTGAAAACTCAGCCAAATACATTTGAACTAAGGTGTATGTAAACTTCTGACTTCAGCTGTATATACAATTGAAGTTGGAAGTTTACATACACCTTAGCCAAATACATTTAAACTCAGTTTTCACAATTCCTGACAGTTAATCCTAGTAAAAATTCCCTGTCTTAGGTCAGTTAGGATCACCAATTTATTTTAAGAATGTTAAATGTCATAATAATAGTAGAGAGAATTATTTATTTCAGCTTTTATTTCTTTCACCACATTCCCAGTGGGTCAGAAGTTTACATACACTCAATTAGTATTTGGTAGCATTGCCTTTAAATTGTTTAACTTGGGTCAAACGTTTTGGGTAGCCTTTCACAAGCTTCCCATAATAAGTTGGGTGATTTTGTCCCATTCCCCATGACAGAGCTGGTGTAACTGAGTCAGGATTGCTCGCACACGCTTTTTCAGTTCTGCCCACATGTTCTATAGGATTGAGGTCAGGGCTTTGTGATGGCCACTCCAATACCTTGACTTTGTTGTCTTTAAGCCATTTTGCCACAACTTTGGAAGTATGCTTGGGGTCATTGTCCATTTGGAAGACCCATTTGCGACAAAGCTTTAACTTCCTGACTGATGTTTTGAGATGTTCCTTCCTGACTGAGGTATTCAATATATCCAAGTACTTTTCCTCCCTCATGACGCCATCTATTTTGTGACGTGCACCAGTCCCTCCTGCAGCAAAGCACCCCCACAACATGATGCTGCCACCCCCGTGCTTCACAGTTGGGATGGTGTTCTTCGGCTTGCAAGCCTCCCCCTTTTCCCTCCAAACATAACGATGGTCATTAGGGCCAAACAGTTCTATACGGGAGACTCTAGCAGCTCTGGACAGGCGGGAGACTCTATTTTTGTTTCATCAGACCAGAGGACATTTCTCCAAAAAGTACGATCTTTGTCCCCATGTGCAGTTGCAAACCGTAGTCTAGCTTTTTTATGGCAGTTTTGGAGCAGTGGCTTCTTCCTTGTTTAGCAGCGTTTCAGGTTATGTCGATATAAGACTTGTGTTACTGTGGATATAGATACATTTGCACTTGTTTCCTCCAGTATCTTCACAAGGTACTTTGCTGTTGTACTGGAATTGATTTGTGGTCCCATGGTGTTTATACTTGCATATTATTGTTTGTACAGATGAACGTGGTACCTTCAGGCATTTGGAAATTGCTCCCAAGGATGAACCAGACTTGTGGAGGTCTACAAAAACATTTCTGAGGTCTTAGCTGATTTCTTTTGATTTTCCCATGATGTCAAGCAAAGAAGCACTGAGTTTGAAGGTAGGCCTTGAAATACATCCACAGGCACACCTCCAATTGACGCAAATGACATCAATTAGCCTATCAGAAGCTTCTAAAGCAATGACATCATTTTCTGGAATTGTCCAAGCTGTTTAAAGGCACAGTCAACTTAGTGTATGTAAACTTCTGATCCACTGGAATTGTGATACAGTGAATTATAAGTGAAATAATCTGCCTGTAAACAATTGTTGGAAAAATTACTTGTGTCAAGCACAAGGTAGATGTCCTAACCCACTTGCTAAAACTATAGTTTGTTAACAAGAAATTTGTGGAGTGGTTGAAAAATGAGTTTTAATGGCTCCATCCGAAGTGTATGTAAACTTCCGACTTCAACGGTATATAAACAGACCATAATCTTTGAAAAGAGCAAAAAAATCTAAAATGGTCACACCTTCACATCGACAGTTTATTGTGTTACACAACTGGTTTTGAGTGGATGTTTTGGTGTTGGGCTGCTTTTGTCTTGCTCTCGGGAAGGAGTGTTTGCTCATGAAATGAGTCTCATTTTGGCAGGACGGCAACACTGCTTTGCATGAGCGGCTGTAGCTCTCTGCTCTGCTCTCCCACCGCCGCAGGCATGCAGTTGATTTGTCACCAGCATCCAGCGAGTCATTGAAACACTGCAAAGACCGTCTGAGTAAATGTTCCTTATCTGCACGCTTCGTCACCACGGGAACAGGCTAAGGCACAACAGGGCATTAAAGTTACCTCACCATGAAGGGTGATTAGAGAAAACAAAAAATGAGATGAAAACCCTTCACATGGGAACGGACTGGACAATTCATCATCTCCGTGTGATAACAACAAACACTGTCACCAAGTCCACTGAAATTCCTCCTGAAAGGAGAAGCAAAGTTAAATGGCAACATTTAATTGACTTTAGAAGTTGTATCTTTATTCATTGTAATTTCCAGGCTGAATCACAGGAACCTGACCACGCCTGTCAGATCTTCCTCACTCTTGCTGTGATGAGAGACAGAGAGAGCTAAAACGTCCTCCTCATAAGAGCTGGGAGAAAATAGAAGTTTAGTCAAGTGTGAAGGAACAACTCATTATAAAAGTGAAACATGTCAGTTCGGCGGCAACAGAAAAAAATTATAATTTAAAAATGAATTTTGGCTTCACATATTCTCCAACAATGGAGAACTTTGTGGATAAATGATTCGTGTTACAGAGAAAAGGGAACTCTTCAACTCTTTATGCAGACAACTTATACCCATGAGGATATGTTTCCATTCCTCCAGGAAACTGTGAAGAGGAAGTCAGAAGGTTAAGGCCCTTTTCTCTTTCACTTCCATAAAATTTTACAATTTTTCCCCTGTGGTTAAACCCAGAAAAATGAAGCCGTGAAGAGAATGTAATACAACAATGTCTATGAAGCTAACGCAGTTGAGAACCGGTTGTAAACCAACTCCAAAATTCCCAGGCCTACTAAAAACACATTTCCATCAAAACATCTCACAGCATGTGGAATATAATGGTACTGAGAGAAACACATCTAATACCCAATCGGATTAGAACTTTACTGCACAGCTTTGTGGAGCCTGCAACAGAGGCATGATGGTGTGGGTAGGTAAGTAGTTAGGTGTGATGTTTGTATCCCTCTGGTCGAACAGACTGCTTGTGTCTCCCTAGATGAACAGAATGCAAGACAAGTCCCAAACTGAGACCACAAAGAGAAGCCTCCCAATGGGGATCCAAGCCACCAGCAGTGGTGCAGCAAACAGATGAGACATACGGAGAGTGAGAGAGAAACACATCGCAAGTTTTTATGAAAGGAAAAAGTCAATTTTCAAAAAGGCTTTTTGGAGTTCCCGAGGATAAATCCAAAAGCAAATGAACAAGCTGGGTTTAGATTGGTTGGATGGCGAGGAGAGAGGTGTACTGTTAGGCTATTGAGACTCTTCAAAGCCCAAGGAGGTAGACAATGATCTTCAATTACCAATAGCTCTCTGTCTAATTTAGTAAGGACATGGGAAAGGAAAGAAAGAGAGGGGAAAGAGGGAGTTTTATTCAGTTAGGAGCTGTAGGGAGAGGAAGAGAGTGGTGAGACCTTTACTTGCAGGGAGAGGGAGATGGACACACGGGGAGAGAGGAAGAATGAGACTTTTAATTAGACAAGATCGACATAGAGAGAAAGTGTGAGGTCTAATTAGATCTGATAGACAGAAAGAAACTGGGTTTCATTCTGAGAGTGAGATCGCTTGACTGAGAGAGAGAGAGAGAGAGAGAGAGAGAGAGAGAGAGAGAGGGGGGAGGGAGAGAGAGAGAGAGAGAGAGATTTAATCAGAAAGCAGAAGCAGAACGTTTGTAGAGTGAGAAGAGTGAAGCAGAACGTTGGTAGAGTGAGAAGAGAGAAAGAGAAGAGAGAGAAATAGAGAGAGCGAGAGATGAGAGAGTGTTCTTCCGTCACTGTAAAAATGACATTATTTGGCATCTTTTTCATTGTTGACAGCTGACATTTGGGGGTAAACCTGTCATAATATAAGAAAGGGATTGTGTTTTGTTTAGTGTGTCAGCTTTATTAATACATGTGTTGGGATTCGCGTTACCATAAAGATCTTTAATGTTTTCTAGAAAGATCCTTTCTTGGAAATAACTAATTTCTCCCTGAAAAATCAGGGCACTGTTGCTCACATGAATTGGAAAATGTCACCTTTTGATTCATAACAGAGAAATACAGTAGACTGAGATGCATTAAATAATTTTTTTTAAAGGATTGTGCCTGCATCACACAAGTAATACTTCAATGAAGTCAAAAGAGTCTAACTTTCACAACTTCAATCAAATCAAGGATGGGTGTGCACCTGCCATTTGAGAATGAATATGTACACACAGGCCTGTAGAACATAGGCTAATCTAAAGCTGCCTAACAGCCCAGGTGCATAGTCTCTCCTTTTGATTTCAGATTGGACAGAAAGAGCAGGTCCTCTGGGAACCTCCCTCAGCATTCATCTTCTAAATGAGAATCCCTTCTCCCCTCCATCATGAAGGCTATGCATCCTTCTGCAGGGGCTGCCAATTCTGCTTTCTCTGGCAGTTACAGCATCACTATAACCGAACGCAGTGCTCTCCATCTGAATCCCTCACAAACGTCTACACAAACCCACCAACCAGACATCAACCAAGCACGGCTTTGCTGCTTGAAATCCCCACCTGTCTCCATAAGTACACCGTTAAGAGCTAACACGCTGCTCTTCCTCTTGTCTGAACAAACATGTCGCCAGACGAAGCTGCTGGCGTTCAAATGTTCCCATATCCACTTCCAGAGCCCTAAGATCAGAGGGCCTCCAGAAAGTATTCATTCCCCTTAACTTGTTCCACATGTTGTTGTGTTACGGCCTGAATTTAAAAATGTATTAAATATATGTTTCAATAACCCATAATGACAAAGTGAATATGTGTTTTTCGAAATGTTTGCACATTTATTGAAAATTAAATAAATAAATCTTTGCACTTTTTTATTTCTATACTTTAGGACAAGGTTTTTGTCTAGCTTCTGTTAAACAGTTGGCCTCATTATGTGCGATGCCCAAAGGTGTCAGTGACTGTAGGAAGCCTGTTTAGGAATATTACGTTTTTAAAAAATGCTTGTTTTTAAATTATAATTATTTCAGAAACGTATCTTCCACTTTCCTCTGTTGTACCTAACTGTCAAATTGCTGTCCGTGGTGCTGAATCTGCTTGCTATATTTTCCTGTTTGTTGGTTTACCTTTAACGTGGCACAGTCACTACAGAAATGGTAAGCTATAGCTATATATATATACAGTGCCTTGCGAAAGTATTCGGCCCCCTTGAACTTTGCGACCTTTTGCCACATTTCAGGCTTCAAACATAAAGATATAAAACTGTATTTTTTTGTGAAGAATCAACAACAAGTGGGACACAATCATGAAGTGGAACGACATTTATTGGATATTTCAAACTTTTTTAACAAATCAAAAACTGAAAAATTGGGCGTGCAAAATTATTCAGCCCCCTTAAGTTAATAACAATAAATAAATTAAAATAAATTAATAAATAATAAATAAATTAATAAATAAATTAATAACAAGTTCAACCTATTTAGCAAATATGGGACAGGCCTACATTTTGTTTGTGTAGACTATTTAACAAAACTAGCCTATACAGGACTAACATTTGAATTGGAGTTGAAGACAATGCAATACGTAAAAGACCGTAAATACACAACCACACATTTAGCCATGACAAACATTCTGATTGGCCATTTAGAGTCAAGCCTCGACACACCTTGAGCTTGTTTATTCATCAAAAGCAAGCCCTTTCACACCACCGCCAGCTACTGCGCCCATATTTCTGGTTGAGAGAATAGCCCAAAAACATCTGACACACCCCCAAACCTAAAGAGCTACTGCCAGAGCTTAGATTTACCATTGAGTTAGCTTTGTTAAAATAGAGCCCTATATGTCTGTACATACCAATGAACAAAACAAAGTGCTGGACAACAGTAAGACAAGCTGTCCACTCGCATAGCCATTTACAGAGTGTAGTGCTATCCCAGCTAGCACATTTGGTTTCTTGGAAGTTTGGGGAATGTATGTTTTTGGTTGTGGTTGTGGGAACGAAGCCATGCGTTTCCTGACCAGTAAAACAAAACGTTTTTTAAACATTCTGAGAACAAAAGTGAACATTTCACATGTTCTGGAAACGTTTATATTTTCGGTTGCAGGGAGGTTTTGAAAAAGTTTTACTCTGGTTCCTTTAACCTCTTTGATCTCTAGGGGCGCTATTTCATTTTTGGATAAAAAACGTTCCCGTTTTAAGCGCGATATTTTGTCACGAAAAGATGCTCGACTATGCATATTCTTGACAGTTTTTGAAAGAAAACACTCTGAAGTTTCAGAATCTGCAAAGATATTGTCTGTAATTGCCCCAGAACTCATTCTACAGGCGAAACCAAGATGATGCGTCAACCAGGAAATGAGCAGAATTTCTGAAGCTCTGTTTTCCATTGTCTCCTTATATGGCTGTGATTGCGCAAGGAATGAGCCTACACTTTCTGTCGTTCCCCCAAGGCGTTAGCAGCATTGTGACGTATTTGTAGGCATATCATTGGAAGATTGACCATAAGAGACTACATTTTCCAAGTGTCCGCCTGGTGTCCCTGCGTCGAAATTGGAGCGTAAAGCCAGGTGCAATTATTTTTCCATTTGAGAGCAAGGAGAAACCAGGCTTCCACGAAGGATATATCATTGAGGAGATATGTGGAAAAACACCTTGAGGATTGATTCTAAACCACGTTTGCCATGTTTCAGTCGATATTATGGAGTTAATTTGGAAAAAAGTTCGCGTTTTGAGGGCTGAATGTTCGTTTTCTTTTTTTTTTTTTTTTTTTTTTGGTAGCCAAATGTGATGTACAAAACGGAGCTATTTCTAATACACAAATAATCTTTTTGGAAAAACTGAGCATCTGCTATCTAACTGAGAGTCTCCTCATTGAAAACATCAGAAGTTCTTCAAAGGTAAGTTATTTTATTTGAAGGCTTTACTTGTTTTTGTGATAGTTGCCTGCTAAATGCTAACGCTAATGCTAACGCTAAATGCTATGCTAGCTAGCTACTGTTACACAAATGATTGTTTTCCTATGGTTGAAAAGCATATTTTAAAAATCTGAGATGACAGTGTTGTTAACAAAAGGCTAAGCTTGAGAGATAGCATATTTATTTCATTTCATTTGCGATTTTCATGAATAGTTAACGTTGCGTTATGGTAATGAGCTTAGGTCTATAAATAGAATCCCGGATCCGGGTTTGGTCGTCGCAACAGGTTAAAACTTCACTAGGGTAGGGGGCAGCTTTGGATTTCTAAACTAAACGCACCAACAAAACGGAGGTATTTGAAAATACAGATGTACTTTATCGAACAAAACTAACATTTGTTGTCTAACATGGAGACCTGGGAATGCCATCACATGAAGATCATCAAAGATAAGTGATTCATTTTAACGCTATTTCTGACTTTTGTGACACCTCTCCTTGGTTGGAAAATGGCTGTATGGTTTTCTGTGGCTAGGCGCTGACCTAACATAATCGCATGGTGTGCTTTTGCCGTAAAGCTTTTTTGAAATCTGACACAGCGGTTCCATTAAGGAGAAGTTTATCTTTAATCGTATGTTAAACACTTGTATCTTAGATCAATATGATGAGTATTTCTGTAACTTGATGTGGCTCTCTGCAATTTCACCAGATGTTTGTTTGAGACAATGCATTTCTGAACATAACGCGCCAATTTCAAATGAGGTTTTGGACATAAAGATGAACTTTATCGAACAAAACACACATTTATTGCTTAACACGGAGTCCTGGGAGTGCCATCTGATGAAGATCATCAAAGGTTAGTGATTAATTTAATCGCTATTTCTGACTTTTGTGAGCCCTCTCCTTGGTTGGAAAATGGCGCTAGCGTCCCACTTGTACTAGAGAGGTTAAAGTTTACCTGGGAGTTTTTATTAACGCTCTGACAAAAGAAAAGAGATATTTGAAGGTAATGAAATTACATTCTGAGACCATTCTCTAAATGTTGTGAAGGTTTTGTTATGCTTATTATTGAACACTTTGTTAACGGTCTAAGAAATACATTTTAAGGTTGAAATAATACTTTAATAACACTGCAAGCACAGACATGGAAATGAAATTGATTGGGTGTTAACCATACAGTTTGTGTTTTTGTGACACTTCGTCAGTGAAATTTGAACCTATCATCTTCTGTTCTCTGTGCCTGAAAATAATCCATTATCCCACCACATGTTTTTTACACATACTAAGCTGTTCATTTTTATACGTTCACACAGACACCGTTTCATGAGTGTCAAAAACGTATTGTTAAAACCTCTTACTTCTACCCCCTCCTTTTTCGAAAATTCTGTTAAAAATCGCGCAACTTTTCAGCGTCCTGCTACTCATGCCAGGAATATAGTATATGCATATGATTAGTATGTGTGGATAGAAAACACTCTGAAGTTTATAAAACTGGTTAAATCACGGCTGTGACTATAACAGATCGTGTGTTTCATTGAAAAACGCAAGAAAAACTGCTCTCTGAAAGCTAAAAATAATTTCCATAAGTCACTTCCACGAGTTGTTAAAAGAGAACAGAATTTAATATCGACCTGCCTGCAATTCATACAAATTCCACACGATGTCGCCATTGTCGTCATTTTCAATTGAATTAATTGTTGGAAAATCCATCTATCTGGCATCCATTTTCCCAGTCTTGACCCGGATGTAGTTGATGAAGACATTAGCAGCCATTGATTTGCAAGCGAAGACCTATTGAAAATACATCGCCCTGTAATAATTTTGATAGATTATAAACGTTTACTAATACCTAAAGTTGGATTACAAAAGGATTTCGAAGTGTTTTGTGAAAGTTTATCGTCGACTTTTTTAATTTTAAAAAATTACGCAGCGTTTAAAAACGATGTTTTTTTCTGAATGACACAGCTTCCATACAAAGCTATTTTGGGTATATATGGACCGATTTAAACGAAAAAAAGACCCAATAGTGATGTTTATGGGGCATATAGGAGTGCCAAGAAAGAAGCTTGTCAAAGGTAATGAATGTTTTATATTTTATTTCTGCGTTTTGGGTAGCGCCGGCTACCGCAAAATCTGTTGTTTACGTGTCGTGCTGGCATTTTGGGGGGTGCATGCTATCAGATAATAGCTTCTCATGCTTTCGCCGAAAAGCATTTTAAAAATCTGACTTGCTGGCTAGGTTCACAACGAGTGTAGCTTTAATTCAATACCCTGCTTGTGAATTTTGATCAAAGATTGAGTTGTAACGAGTACATTTAGCATTTAGCGTAGCGCATTTGCATTTCCAGGGGCATACTTGAGACGTCTGCGTCTCAAGTATGGTCAAGAAGTTAAATAATTTAACAGAGCATTTGACCTGGAAAGCAACAGTGCCTAAGGAGGGAGGCGATTGACAATTAGTGAATGACTTTATTAAGCAGCCATCAATAAAAACGCTGAAAAACATTGCCATAGCATGATGCTGCCACTACCATGCTTCACCATAAGGAGACCAGGTTTCCTCCAGACTCTTGGCATTCAGTCCAAAGAGTTTAATCTTGGTTTCATCAGACCATTGATCCACCAGATTGGTGGAGTGCTGCAGAGATGGTTGTCCTCCTGCAAGGTTCTCCCATCTCCAGAGGAATTCTGGAGCTCTGTCAGAGTGACCATTGGTTTCTTGGTCACCTCCCTGACCAAGGCCCTTCTCCCCAATTGCTCAGTTTGGCCGCCTGCCAGCTCTAGGCAGAAGAGTCTTGGTGGTTCCAATCTTCTGCCATTTAAGAATGATGGAGGCCACTGTGTTCTTGGGGACCTTCAATGTTGCAGACATTTTGTGGTGCCCTTCCCCAGATCTGTGCCTCGATAATCTACGGACAATTCCTTCGACCTCACGGCTTGGTTTTTGCTCTGACATGCACTGTCAACTGTGGGACCTTATATAGACAGGTGTGTGCCTTTCCAAATCATGTCCAATCAATCAGGCCTGTACTCTGGAGTGGGATCGATTTGGAGGTGGAGGATCTGTCATTGTCTGGGGCGGTGTGTCACAGCATCATCGGACTGAGCTTGTTGTCATTGCAGGCAATCTCAACAATGTGCGTTACAGGGAAGACATAGTCCTCCCTCATGTGGTACCCTCCCTGCAGGCTCATCCTGACATGACTCTCCAGCATGACAATGCCACCAGCCATACTGCTCGTTCTGTGCATGATTTCCTGCAAGACAGGAATGTCAGAGTTCTGCTATGGCCAGCGAAGAGCCCAGATCTCAATCCCATTGAGCATGTCTGGGACCTGTTGGATCGGAGGGTGAGGGCTAGGGCCATGCCCACCATAAATGTCCGGGAACTTGCAGGTGGAAGAGTGTGATAACATCTCACAGCAAGAACTGGCAAATCTGGTGCAGTCCATGAGGAGGAGATGCACTGCAGTACTTAATACAGATGGTGGCCATATCAGATACTGACTGTTGCTTTTGATTTTGACCCCCCTTTGTTCAGGGACACATTATTCCATTTCTGTTAGTCACATGTCTGTGGAACTTTTTCAGATATGTCTCAGTTGTTGAATCTTGCTATATTCATACAAATATTTACACGTTTGTTTGTTGAAAATAAACGCAGTTGACAGTGAGAGGACGTTTCCTTTTTTGCTGAGTTTAGTTAATCAGGCCAGAAAAGTTGCACAATGAGTTGGATATTTGATGAATTGGAATATTTGAATTGGATGTGATGATGAGTTGAATATAACGAGTTGGATATTTGTATACATAGCCAGCGAACAAGTTGCTTTTTTTGTCCTGTTTCTACCAATGCAATTTATTTGGAAACTGTTTTATCTTCGTAACTAAATTGCAAATAATAAGTCTGCTAGGCAAGAAAGTTGATTGGAGAAGAGAGAGAGCGTGTGTGTGTGTGTGTGTGTGTGTGTGGGGGGGGGGGGGGGCATGGGAAGTGTGTAACTGTATCACACTATTTATTTTGGAAACCCCTTATTAGGAAGAGAGTAATGTGTATGGTTGAGAAAAACAAAGGGAGGAAGGAAGAGAGAGACAGTGTGACAGGGAGAGAGATTATATTCCTGACTACAATTGTGTCCTATTTGCTGCTCTTCTCCTCTCCCTCTTTAACTCTATTCCTATAGGTCAGTGGTAGTGAAGGAATTTTTGTGGAGAGTCAGGGCTCAGCAGCAAAAGGCAGGGAGGAAGAGGAGTTAGAGATGATTGGAAGGATAGAGATGTGGAGTGAGAGGATAGTGGAGGGAGAGAGGAAAAGGCGTGTGAATGGGAGGGAGTGGAGAGTGGAGGGAGAGGGACATGGAGTAAGAGGCAGAGGAGGAGGAATAGAGAGGGGAAGAGGGAGAGTACACTCAAGAAAGGAGCCTACATTTCCACACAGCCTGGGCCTAAAGTGACAGTGGCAAGGGTTTTGGAGTTATTTTTGAAAGTATAATTGGATATTTGGAGAAAAAGCTTCAAACTTTTTTAAAAACAGAAATACCTTATTTACATAGGTATTCAGAGCCTTTGCTGTGAGACGAAATTGAGCTCAGGTGCATCCTGTTTCAATTGATCATCCTTGAGATGTTTCTACAACTTGATTGGTAAGTCCACCTGTGGTAGGAATGTATATCTGTACGAGAGCTTGTAATAGATTACAACAAGAAAATTAGCATGGTTGACCATCTTGTCCAACTGTAATGTATATGCCGGGACCCAGAAAGCAGGTGCAGAAGGTCAATTTAATACTGAAGAGATACAAAAGAACAAACATGGGAAGCGTACTGAACGTTAGAGAAAAACAATAAAAAGTCCAGGTGTGCGTAATAATGGGTTGTCAGGACTGGTGGTTGGTAAACCAGCACTCGACGTAGAGCACCGGAGCGGTGGAGCGGGAGTAGACGTGACACCAACTGCGGAGCTATTACAATGTTGGACGCACAGGCAGAAAATGGTGGAAGTATGTGTTTTGGGGCATGCTCAACATTGACATCATAAATGCTTTCATTGTGTGGGGGACAAGGCCCTTTCCCAGAAACCACAGGCTCTGGTCCCTGTAGGCATTCAAAATGAAGCTTGTGCATTCACTTGGTGATTGACTACAGTGGCAGGAAGAGTGTGCCACCAGGACATGTGGACTTATTTGTAACTAATTTGAAAGCAGGTGCAGTTTGAAGGATGCAAGAAAGTGTGTGTGGTGTGCATCCGGAGTGGACGTAGGGCAAGAGTGGGAGATGTGTAGAAATCTCCTTTGTGTGTTCTACGTGTTCTGAGCCACTTTGCAGGATGGGGCCATATATCCAGAAGTTCCATGACATGTGGTAGGCTAAATGCAAACACTAAGGTGACAGTGTTGTCACGCCCTAATCTGTTTCACTTTTCCCTGTGATTGTCTCCACTCTCTCCAGGTGTCGCTTATTTCCCCCAGTGTATTTATCCCAGTGTTTCCTGTCTCGCTGTGCCAGTTCTTCTTGTATGTTTTCAAGTCAACTAGCGTGTTTTCCCGTCCTCCTGTTTTCTATTATTTTTCCCGGTTTTGACCCTTGCTTGTTTATTCTGGACTCCGTACCCGCCTGCCTGACCCTTCTGCCTGCCAATCTTTACCTCTTGTACTCAGAATCTGGTTTTGACCTTTTGCCTGTCCACGACCATTCTATTGTCTACTCTTTTTGGATTATAAACAAACTATAAAGACTCTAACCAGCTGCCTCCTGGGTCTCGCCTTGTGCCCTTATAGTATGAACTGGCCATGAGAGACCCAGCAGACTTGGACCAGCTCCGCCACGTTGCCTCCCTGCAGGGAGACACCATTGCGAGATATGAGGAGTTGTTACAGGGCCTTTTGGAAGGGCTCAGGTCCTTGATGGAACGCCACGACCATGGGTTAAAGGCTGTTATGGAGCAAATCAGGGAGTTAGCTCAGAGGCTACCTGTCACCTCTGAAAAAACCCACTCAACCAGTAATTTTTCCCTTATCTGTGGTGAGTTTGTACAGACTATCCCGGCTCCCCGAGAACCCCGCTTACCTCCTCCGGAGCGATATTCGGGGAATCCTTTTACCTGCCAGGGTTTTCTTTCTTTCTTATTTTTGAGCTAAAGCCATCTTCGATTCCTTCAGACAGATCGAAGATGGCGTATATTATTACGCTAATGTCGGGAAGGGCGCTCTCCTGGGCTACAGCAGTTTGGGAGCAACTCTCTGCCATTTGTGGTCATCTGGAGGAATTCATGGCAGAAGTGAGAAGGGTATTTGAGTTTCCGGTTTCCGAGAGAAACCATCAAAACTCCCATTGTGTGGCAGACTACCTTGTTGATTTTCGCACGTTGGCCGTCGAGAGTGCCTGGAATCTGGAGTCTCTTTTCTATACTTTTTTGCACGGATTGTCTAAGGAGGTAAAGGATGAGCTAGCTGCTCGGGAATTCCCGATGGATCTCGACTCCCTTATCGCCCTTCCCATTAAAATTGATGGATGCCTAAGGGAACGCAAAAGTGAGAGGAGATCTGGTCTCGGGCACACTTGTGCTCCCGCTATGGCGCGTTCACCTCCAATGGAATCCGAAGTTTCCAAAGGCAGCACTTCAGAGAGGATTCGAAGCCCTCTACGACGGGTGAGGAATCTACGATGGGTGAGTTGGATACTCCTGAGCCTGTGTAGTTGGGAAGAGCTAGGTTTTCAGTTGGGGAACGCTCAGGAAGGCTGAATAACAACTGTTGTATGTACTGTGGAGGGGCAGGACATTTTATAGGACACCTGCCCTATTAGGAAACCCTTGTATCTAGTGGGTACCTGTACTATGGTGATTCAGACTGGGAATTCCCTAATTCCCATCCCCCACACACCCCTTTTTGCTCTTGTGCTGTGGAGAGACCGAGTGCTCATTGACTCTGGGGCTGATGAATGTCTTATGGATGCCACGATAGTTTCATAGCTTGGTATTCCCACTCAGCCTCTCTCTGTGCCCATGGATGCTAAGGCACTGGACGGCCACTCTGTAGGAGAAGTCACCCATGGTACTGTGCCCGTTCAATTACGAGTTTCTGGTAACCACAGTGAGACAATACAGTTCCTCCTCATTGCATCTCCCCATGTTCCGGTTGTTTTGGGATTTTCCTGGCTTCAAAAGCACAATGTGAAGATTGATTGGACCACAAGCTCCATCCTGGGTTGGAGCCCATTTTGCCATTCCCACTGCCTTCAAGCAGCACAGCCTTCCTCAAGTCTTCTTCCTCTGGATGTTAGCAAGACTGTGGATGTCTCCTCTGTGTTTGAACCTCTCCAGGGGGCCACCATATTTTCCAAGTTGGACCTTCAAAATGCCTACCACCTGGTTCGGATACGTGAAGGGGTGAGTGGAAGACAGCCTTCAACACAGCCAGTGGACATTATGAGTACCAGGTCATGCCATTTGGACTCCCCAACGCCCCCTCTGTTATCCAGGCTTTGGTCAATGATGTGCTTCAGGACATGCTAAACTGGTTTATGTTCATGTACCTTGATGACATCCTGTTTTTTTACCGATATGCACATGTTCTTTATGTCAGACTGGTCCTTCAGCGCTTCCTGGAGAACCAACAGTTCGTGAAAGCCGAGAAGTGAGTTCCACCGCTCTACAATCACCTTTCTGGGATATGTCATTGCTGAGGGCAATGTTCAGATGGATCCTGGAAAGGTGAAAGCAGCGGTGGATTGGCCTCAACCAGCGTCCAGGGTGTAGTTACAACAGTTTCTTGGGTTTGGAAACTTCTACCGCCATTTCATTTGGGACTACAGCACCCTGGCGGCCCCCCTCTCAGCACTCACCTCTCCCAAGGTACCGTTCAAATGGTCTCCAGCTGTCGACAAAGCCTTTGTGGACCTGAAGTATCGGTTCACAACAGCACCCATCCTCATCTTTCCGGACCCTTCGCGTCAAGTTGTGGTGGAAGTGGAAGCTTTGGATGTTGGAGTGGGGGCCATCCTGTCCCAGCGATCTGCCCAGGACCAGCTTCATCCCTGTGCCTTCTTGTCCCATCGTCTCAATCTTGCTGAAAGGAACTACTATTTTGATATCCGAGATCTCCTGGCAGTGAAGATAGCGTTGGAAGAGTGGAGGCACTGGCTGGAAGGAGCAGAACAGCCATTCCTGGTCTGGACCGACCATAAATCTGTTCACCAGATTTAACTTCACCATCTCCTACCGCCCAGGGTCAAAGAATGTGAAGCCTGACGCCCTCGATCTCTGAAAGCGTTCTCCCCACCTCATGCCTTGCTGCCACTGTGGATTGGGGTATTGAGAGGCACAACGCTCCCAGCCTGGACCTGAAGGGGGCCCGGCTAACTGGCTGTTTGTCCCTAATCAAGTCAGGTCCCAGGTCCTGGAATGGGCTCATTCTTCCAGGCAGACCAGGGTCCCGTCTTACACTAGCCTTCCTACGACAATGTTTCTGGTGGCCCACAATGGTCCCTGACGTCTCTGCCTTCGTCGCCGCATGCACAGCGTGTGTTCAGAACAAGACTCCACAGCAAGCTCCTGCTGGTCTCCATCACTCACTACCGGTCCCTCATGGTCCCTGGTCTCATATATCTCTGGACTTTGTCACTGGGCTCCCTCAATCTGATGG
Organism: Oncorhynchus clarkii lewisi; assembly: GCF_045791955.1. NCBI lineage: Eukaryota > Metazoa > Chordata > Actinopteri > Salmoniformes > Salmonidae > Oncorhynchus > Oncorhynchus clarkii. The sequence goes on from NC_092156.1 coordinate 41,020,467, forward strand.
CAACACTGTCATTCTGACGGTAGTCGATCGGTTCTCCAAGGCCGCCCATTTCATCACTCTCCCCAAACTACCTTCTGCCAAGGAGACGGCCCAGCTTATGGTTCAGCATGTCTTCCAGATCCATGAACTCCCGGTAGACATGGTCTCCGATCGGGGTCCTCAGTTCTCGTCTCAGTTCTGGAAGGCATTCTGCACCCTTTATTGGCTCGTCGGCCAGTCTGTCATCCGGATTCCATCCCCAAACTAACGGTCAGTTGGAGCGAGCCAACCAAGACCTGGAGACCACCTTAAGGTGCCTGGTCTCAACCAACTACCTGGGTCAGTCAACTGATCTGGGTGGAGTATGCCCGGAACGCCCTTCCTAGGTCTGCCACGGGACTCTCGCCTTTCGGGTGCTCCATGGGGTATCAACCTCCATTCTTCCCGGAACATGAGCAGGAGGTCAGCGTACCCTCGGCCCAAAACAAATTGAGATGGTTTGGGCTGAGTCGGACTGCAGAGTAAAGGACAAGCAGCCAACAAGTGTTCAAAACTGTTGGAAAAGCATTCCAGGTGAAGCTGGTCGAGAGAATGCCAAGAGTGTACAAAGTTGTCATCAAGGCAAAGGGTGGCTATTTGAAGAATCTCAATATAAAATAGATAAAACACTTTTTTGGTTACTACATGATTCCATATGTGTTATTTTTGATGTCTTCACTATTATTCTACAATTTAGAAAGTAGGAAAATAAAGAAAACCCCTTGAATGAGTATGTGTTCTAAAAATGTTGACCGTAGTGTATGAAATTGCAGCAAATGAAGCAAACTGTTATAGAAGAGACAAAAACATTCACACAGAAGAGAAAAGGTAGGTTTTCCATGCAATTTGTTTTTGCTTTTTAGTTACAGATTGTGCTAGGTAGCCTGGCTTTGCTAGCCAACTGCCTATGCTAAATTGTCCAACATAATATCAAAAAATCACTGGCTGACATTTTTCGTAGGTCTACAAGCTAGGCTAGCTAGCTAGCTTAGTTAACATCTACAGAATAGACCTTCCATGCCTTGGCAGTTAACATTAGCTAGCCAGTTACCAAAAGCTGCTAAATAGCAAGCTAGCTGGAATCAGTGGTCTTATCTTCCCTGAACCTTGTTCCCAGGATATACAGATCCAGCTGGCTAGCTACTTGTGTCAATACACCTATGAGTAATTCCTTTTCAATGTAAACATGAGCTAGCTTATTAGTGTTAGCAAGCATCATTATCAGTATAACGCTAGCTGGATAACACAACAACTAGGTAGCTAGGCCCATCTTTAAGCCTAAACCCTAAATTATAGAAATCATGATAATGATGATTGCAGAGATATTGGAGGAAGGTTTCTGTACCATCTCCGATGATAGATAGCTAGTAGGCGAATTTGAAAGTGACTTTGTTAAATTGTCATACATTCTTCTTCTCTATCTTAGACTCCGGGATTGGAAATTGCTTACAAGAAAGAGACAGATGAAGACACAAGCTAGGTTTCCATCCAATGGCCAACAGATTGTCATGGAAATATTCTCAAATAAAGAAAAGATGTGCATCTTCCCAACAGTGGTCTGTTTCCAGCAAACAACTTGTTGCAGATAAAAATCAGTGTGTGATGACACATGCACACAAAATTAACTTTTATGTCTTAGGTTTTTAGCATATTTTCAACTGTACCAATAGTTTTAAATAGTAAATGTACTTAATCTGGTTTTGGCCCATGCGCTCTAGATAACAGCTCCCAGACACAGTGTGGGTAAACTATGCGGGTTGGCTAGTCTACATGACGAGATTATAATGGATAAGAGCGAGAATATTAATATTTAGTCAAATGTGCGTCAAGCATCGATCATCATGTCACCAGACTTAGACACTCAACATTTATTGGAAAGGAGCATCAAGATCAACGGGCACGGGGAAGTTTATCATCACTTGTTTAATCTGTAGCCTCATAAACTGCATGGTTTCCAGAGTTCCAGTAGGAGGACCACACACCATTTCGTTGTGTGACTCGAAGTTTACTTCAATAGAATGGTTATTATATAAATATTTGTGTATAAAGGCATTTACACTGCCATTTCTCACATAATTAATTTAAGACACAAAAACACATGTCAAACAGTTGATCTATCGGCATTTATAAAATTGTCCCAAAACTTTCTGTTTCCATCACAGCTGTTGTGACTTTTTTTATATGGTATAATAGTATGGTATTGTTACAGACATTGTCGATTTCCTTTGTTACCTGTAATGTTAAAAAGGAGAGGAAAGACAATCCTGTTTTCTCTTAATTTGCTAGCTAGCTAGCCAAATAACTATATTGTAGGCTTAGCTACAGATTGTTACTGAGTAGGCCTATATAATTGTGTATTCTAATTAATCAAATTATAAATCCAACAATAGCAATTCTTATTTTGGAAGAATTTTAAGGTATTTTTACATATTGCAATAAAGTTGACAATAGTAGAAGCACAAATTTAGTATGTTTTCCCTATGGTAATGAGTATTAAACATCTGGAAGCAGGCATTTCTCCAATAGAGCTACATTTTTATGGAATGATCTGCCTATCCATGTGAGAGACGTAGACTCGGTCTTGACCTTTAAGACTTTACTGAAGACTCATCTTTTCAGTAGGTCCTATGATTGAGTGTAGTCTGGCCAAGGGGTGCGAAGGTGAACAGTAAGGCACTGGAGCGACGAACTACCCTTGCTGTCTCTGCATGGTCGGCTCCCCTCTCTCCAGTGGGATTCTCTGCCTCTGACCCTATTACGTAGGCTGATTCACTGGCTTACAAGCGCTCTTCCATGCTGTCCCTAGGATGGTTGCGGCACTTGAGTGGGTTGAGTCACAGACTTGATCTTCCTGACCGGTTTTGTGCAACCTCGGGCTCGTGCAGTGGAGGAGATATTTGTGGGCTATACTCATCCTTGTTTTAGAGTAGTAAGTTGGTGGTCTGTTGATATCCCTCTAGTCATGTGGAGCCTGTGCTTTGACAAAGTGGGTGGGGTTATATCCTGCCTGGTTGGCCCTGAGCGGAGGTGTCGTCATACAGGGCCACAATGTCCCCTGACCAACCCTCAGGGACTCAGGTGGCTCTGGAGACTTCCAGTCATCCTGGAGTACTGCTAGAAGTCCACACACCCTATGTCCAAACACAAGGTCATTTGGACTGAAACCCGTGCTCTCCTGTGAAACCTCCCAAGAGGCTAACAGTAACCAAGGCAACCCCTCCTCCCAATCCCTATTAATCTCCGTACAATAAGCTCTCAACAAAGAGTTAAGTGTTTGATGGAAACATTCCAGCACTCCTTGACTCTGCACGTCATAGGCACTAGCCAAATTGTGTTTAATATGGAGCTGTTGGAGAACCTGACCAAACAGATTAGAGGTGAAATTAGATCCTTGGTCATTCTGAATGACCTTGGGGACTTCAAACAGTGAGATAAACTGTGTCAAAGCTTTTAGCACAGACTTAGTCGTGATAGACCGGAGAAGATATGAAGCAGGAAACCTAGTGGTCTGACAGGTCTCACATTGAACAGGTAATTACTACCATTCTTAGAGCAAGGCAGAGGACCCACACAATCAATAATCAGATACGCAGAAGGTGGGCTGATCACGGGAATAGGAAACAGTGTTACCGGCTTAATAGTTTGATTAGGTTTACCAATTGACAGGTGTGACAGGTTTTGAGGAACTCAGAAACATCTCTCTTTAACCTAGGCCAAAAGAAATGTCTTAGTATGCGGTTGTAGGTTTTCCTCACACCCAGATGTCCAGCAAGATTGTTATGGGAAGTTTTCAGCACCAACTCACAAAGGTTAACTGGTACTACAACCTGACTAATATCTTCCCCCACAATACAACTACCATGAAACACCCACTTTCTCATCAGGACATCATCCTGGAGAAAATAGCCATGGGCGACATCTCCCAACTGTTCCACAGACATAATTTGGTCACACAACTTTTCTAATGCAGGGTAAGCCCGGTGCTCTTTGATTAGATCGGAGTGTGGCACAGGTAACCGGATAACAGGGAAAGTAGTGACAGATTTCTTTGTGCCATCATTGTTAGCCGGCGCAGTGACCAGGTCGCCATGGCTCATAGAACGCGTCACCACACATGCAGAGAAGACCTCCGGGAAACTCTGCACGCTCTCATTAGGAATCCCTACATATGACACCTTAACCTCTCATGGGTAGGGGGCAGTATTTTCACCTCCGGATGAAAAGTGTGCCCAAAGTAAACTGCCTGATACTCATGCCCAGAAGCTAGGATATGCATATATTGAAGCAACATCTCAAGACATCAGTCAGGAAGTTAAAGCTTGGTCACAAATGGGTCTTCCAAATGGACAATGACACAGCATACTTCCAAAGTTGTGGCAAAATTGCTTAAGTACAGCAAAGTCAAGGTATTGAAGTGGCCATCACAAAGCCCTGACCTCAATCATATAGAACATTTGCGGGCAGAACTGAAAAAGCCTGTGTGAGCAAGGAGGCCTACAAACCTGACTCCGTTACACTAGCTCTGTCAGGAGGAATGGGACAAAATTCACCCAACTTATTCTGGGAAGCTTGTGGAAGGCTACCTGAAATGTTTGACCCAAATTAAACAATTTAAAGGCAATGCTACCAAATACTAATTGAGTGTAAGTCAACTTCTGACCCACTGGGAATGTGATTAAATAAATAAAAGCTGAAATTAATCATTCTCTCTACTATTATTCTGACATTTTACATTCTTAAAATATAGTGGTGATCCTAACTGCACTAAGACTGGGAATTTTTACTCTGATTAAATGTCAGGGATTGTGAAAACAGAGTTTAAATGTATTTGGCTAAGGTGTATGTAAACGTCCCGACTTCAACTATATATGAAGCTTCCCCAAATCCAACAATAACTCCACCCTAGTCTTCATGGAGTTTTGCGGTGGGTAATTACGCACTATAGCCTGCTGGCAAGGAAAAAAAACATGCACGCTGGCAGATTCCCCCCATGCTAGTGATATGCCCCCGGACACCACACAAAAATAACTAACAAAATAACCGTGCCCAACGTATTCCAAAGTGGAACACATCGCTAATCCTAACAGGGAAAAAGAAAGGCTATAGTTCCGGGTAGTAAATGGTACTACCCTACCCAAATCTCCCATTGAGCTAAACAGCAGATTGTATTCACCTCCGATGACCGATGTCCCAACAGTGAGTAGAGCAAGAGTTTCCAGCCTGGGCAGGGGCCTGGAAACTACCCAATGTACTCTCTCCAACCCAACCAACTTTCCACCGCAGTGGAAGTTCACCAAATGAATAAAGGCAACCAACACTGGGCACAAAACATTACAACTCAAAAAAACGAACAAAAGATGCAAACAAAGCACCAACAGAGTTTATCGAACAACAATGTGCTATACGCTAAAAGGTCCAGGAACCAACCTTATGATCCCGGATGACTCGCACCACAACACGAGAAACACACCTTCAAAATCACAGATGAGCCCCCACTTGTCACGAACCGGCTCGAAGCCAAAAAGGGAGACAACGTGGAGATAAGGGATAACAAAAATATATTTATTAACTGAGGTAACCTATATACATATAAACAATGGTGTGTGCAATCAGTAATCAGTAGTGTAAGTGAGTGGTTGGCGTGTATACCTGTACATGTGATAATGAGGAGTGTCGAAAGATGCCAAAGCAAGTCACAAGAATGCCAAAACCAAATTCAAACAGTGTTTCATGCAGAAACAGAGAGAGTCTCCTCAATGAATGGGTAAAAGGTGTATTTATCCCGGGACCCACCCGGGCCCAGGTGTGTCCCATTTTGCTGACGACCCTCCCAGCTCCACCAACCAAACTCCTATTAAGGAAAACAAGAACAAAGAGAAAGAATTTGGCAGACAGAGTAGGAGGTTCGTCACAGTCTGTTATATCTGGTGTAATTCTCCTGTCTTATCTGGTGTCCTGTGGGTGGGGTTATATCCTGCCTGGTTGGCCCTGTCTGGATGTATCGTCAGATGGTGCCACAGTGTCCCCCGACCAACCCATGTCTCAGTCTCCAGTATCTATGCTGCAATAGTCTATGTGCCTGAGGGCTAGTCAGTCTGTTATATCTGGTGTAATTATCCTGTCTTATCGGTTGTCCTGTGTGAATTTAAGTATGCTCCCTCTAATTCTCTCTCTCTCCCTCCCGGACGACGTGAGCCTGACCTGATGGCAGTCCCCAGTTCACCTGGTCATGCTGCTGTTCTGGTTTCAACTTTTCTGCCTGTGGCTAAGGAACTCTGACCTGGTCACCGGACGTGCTACCTTGTCTGCTGTTTTCGACTCTCTCTCTGTCTACAGCACCTGCTGTCTCGACCTCTGAATGCTTGGCTATGAAAAGCCATCTGACATTTACTCCTCAGGTACTGGACCTGTTGCACCCTCTAAAACCACTGTGATTGTTGTTTGACCCTGCTGGCCAACTACGTTTTAACTTCTTGAAGAACAATCTGGCCTTAAATGGCTCATAATCTACCCCGGCAGATCCAGAAGAGAGCTGGCCACCCCTCAGAGCCTGGTTCCTCTCTAGGTATGATTGATTGATTTGATTGATAGTAAGTACTTGTATGGTAATTGCTCATAGGTAACTATGTAGGTAACGGACTATGTAGGTCCACAATAATTACAAGTAAGTGCCCTCAGGTTACACTATATTTAAACTAGAGAAGTCCTGTGTAACACCTGGTAATTACATTGTATTCTGGGGTGTACTAATGTGTTTATCATCCCATTTGGACGGCAAGGAGGTTCAGGTTGTCATAATGGGTAACATACACATTAATTAAAGTTAAAAAATATATATCATGTGGGATGACACCTGTATGGTAGACCCCAGTCAGTGAGGTTGATCTATATCTGATCTGTTTCTGTGAACCCAACCAAGTCAACCCAGATTATATACTTATGGGGGGCAACTTCTAATCACAACATTGAGTAAAGATTTTGAAGAGTACGCATTCACTGGTAAGTACTTAGAGCCTATTGAGCCTTCAACCTTATTCATCTTGGACACCCAGCGCATCTGTCCATGAAAGAAGAAACAGCTCAGCTGAGAAGAAACTTAACACTAAATTGGTGAATTTAGTGGAAACTTGCCCATTTGTAACAAGCCTGGCAACAAACAAACTTGTTACACCTCTTTAATAACAGACTGCAATTATCATGTTGTTATTATAAGTTATTACAATTAACTACAATACTTCTTACAGTGTACTAAGACATGTAATTACACTGCAATAAGGACCCCTTAAAGTGTTACCCAAATTCATTATATTAAGCAAAGCATACAGCACTATTTTCTTGTTCTTGATTTATTTACGGATAGCCATTGGCACACTCCAATACTCAGGCATCATTTACTAATAATAGTAATAATAATTGATGGCATTTTTATAACTCCTTTCCACCTATAGAAGGTGCTCACTTTCCATAGTAAGGGAGAAACTCATCTCTTCCACCACCAATGTGTAGCACCCACTTGAACACTAGAACGCTCACAACAAATCAGCTATCATGGTGGAGCATTTATCTTAGTCCGCCAGATCAGAGGCAGTAGGGATGACCACGTTTTCTCATGATAACTGCGTAAATTGGACCATTTTCCTGTATTGCTAAGCATTCGAAATGTAACAAGTACTTTTGGGTGTCAGGGAAAATGTAGTGGATTACACTCCTTATGTCTCACTTTCACACACACACTCTCCCTCTTTCACTCACACACACACACACACACACACACACACACTCTCTCTTTCACACACGCAAACAAACACACACACACTCCCTCTTTCACACACACACACAATCCCCTCTTTCACGCACACACACTCCTACTATTTGTCCTTATTTCTTCCCAATGTGCACCTGCTCCCACTCACGTTTATAGCTTCAGCTTTTCAGCGTCCCTGGGGAACCACTTTTCACAGAACTCCATGTTTTCACTGGATTAAATAAGTCCCCTGCCGATTACTGTTTTTTCTGATTGCTTAGGCACTATCTTTGAAACTATAGGCTATTTTTGCAAAACTCACTAACACACTAACCACAAAACCTTACACCAAACCAGCAAAACATTATACATCTCTTGCGAAAGCAAACAATTCTTGCAAAACTCTTTTAAACAATTGTGTTTTTGTGTCAATACAGTACACACAAACCATCTTTTGAATAAGCTCATGAAGCACCAACTATGCACTGATAGTATAAATGAAAAACACTTGTGGCTTTTTCTTTATAGCAGTTTGCAATAAAGTTTTGTCATACATGTAGTAAACACACATACACACAGGTATCCAAATGTTTAAAGTATCGATGTGTATTCCGAACATAACACACTATCAATACAATACAATACAATACAATACCTTATACAAATAACACTCCTCAAACAACAAACGAGCAGTAGAAGAAAACAAAAACATTTGTGCTAGAAAAATAAAGACATATAAAAATGAGGCTACATCTCGCCTTTTTTGTGGGTCAAGCCAGAAGACTTCATCCACATCACATGCGATGTTGTCTTGAGCTAGGCAGCGTGGAAAGTATCGCCTGGGGTGCCGTATCCAGGCCTGGCATGACCCCTGATTGATGTCTCCACAAGCCTCCACCACCGCCTGATGACGGGGTATGTGTTGGTGGGGCTGGCGATCATACATTTTCCAACGCCATGCAGATAAGAATTATTCGATAGGATTCAAGAACAGAGAGTATGGGGGGAGATTGAGTGCGATGAAAAGTGGGTGACCTGTGAACCAATTGCGGACCACAGCAGAACGGTGGAAACTAGCATTGTCCCAGATGATAACATACCTGGGCTGCTCTGGCCCTTGGTCATTAGGGATTAGTCTGTTGTGGAGGGTGTCCAGAAATGTGATAATGTGTGCAGTATTGTATGGGCCTAGGTGTCTGATGATATTTCTGTCGCGGCCCCTTGTTTTTGCAAGGTTGAAACCTGCCTCGTCCACATATATTAGCTCATGATGCACTGCATCTCCTTCAAGCTCCATGACTCTCTGAAAGAGACAAAACAATGTAGTACAGTAGGAAAAGACAGGGATCAGTCAATATGATGTAGCACCATACACTTCCAGATCCAGTACCAATGATAGGATAGTATAGCTTACCTGCAGATATTCATATCTCAGTTGTTTTACACGGACTGAGTTTCTTTCGAAAGTGATTTTGTACTGCTTCTTCATCCTAATTCTATTGCGTTTCAGTAGACGAGACAGTGCAGAGAGACTCACTCCGTTGACGTTTTGGTGTTATCTACCATTGTGTGGTCCTGCAGTTCTCTGAGTCTGTTGCAGTTATTTGCAATGATCATATTTACTTTGCGGGTCTCCTGCTCTGGGGTGAACAGTCGACGTCTTCCACCAGATACTGGTTTTTCTTGCAGTTCTGTAAAAACATTTGAATGGTTCTAGTGATAGATCCTTCTTATTATGAAAGTACAGTACATATTACTGTACCAGTAAGACTACAGCCCTTACAGATACTTACCGGTTCTCATTTCGAAATATCCGGATGATACCTTGTTGCAGTAATTTATTTCCTCTGTTTTAATTCCCAATTAAAATTAAACACTCTGTCAATTCATACGAATTTGTATGACCCTTATTTTATAGAGATCGACAGAGCCCGGTCTTAAAGTCAAATAGCAGCCTTTATTCACAAGAGTACTGAATACGATACAGTTTACCACAGGTTATAAACTGAAAATGACGTCATTAGTTTCAGCACCAACCCGTACCATCTCCGTTCCAGTACAAAGGCTGTATCTCAAGCCTTCCCACATCCGTCTCACTACCAATTTAATATAATTTACGAGCCAAGGTCTTCTCGTGTAGATAAGCATTCTAGCCAGTCTGAAGATATCGTTCATTCATTCCTACCAAGGAAAAGACAGTCATTGTTCTAACTCTTGACCACATTCACACATATTATATTCAGTACTGGGATCAAGAAAGAAAACTCATACATATACAGAATAGTATTCTGATTAGTACACATACAGTAACATAATAGTATTCGGATTAGTACATATACAGTAACATAATAGTATTCTGATTAGTCAGTCCTGATTGAAATGTATACATAATTAGTCATCATTGATAAAAACTCCCTTAACATACCTGCAACAGTATAGCTGCTCAGATATGGTTGAACCTGTTGCCCAGCCTCCCTCATGCTCATCCCATGATTAACAACATGGTCAACCAATCAATCTCTCTGATTTCATCAGTTATTGTGTTCCTGACTCCTCTTCCTCTTCCACGTCCTCTCCTTCTCCCCGTTCTACTTCACCTCCTCATCCTCCTCCTCCCCGTCCTCCTCTAGTTCTCACCCCTCTTACTCTCTGTCCAATATTGGCCTCCATTGTTGTCCAAACCAAATGTTTACATGTGGCCTATTTATAGTGCTCAAGCTCTGATTTGTAAGTGAACTCATTATCTAAAAGTGTTTTCACGTGTCAATGTGGAAAGGCAATTGGCGAAATAGTGTAGGAATGCAGAGACCAATCTTTAAGGTTTTGATAGAAGTGTGTTAGTAAAACCTTTTGTGACTAGGGGGCAGTATTTACATTTTTGGAAAAATAACGTGCCCGTAGTAAACGGAATATTTTGTCAGGACAAGATGCTAGAATATGCATATAATTGACAGCTTAGGATAGAAAACTGTAAAAATATTGTCTGTGAGTATAACAGAACTGATGTTGCAGGCGAAAGCCTGAGAAAAATCCAATCCGGAGGTGCCTCATGTTTTGAAAGCGCTGCGTTCCAATGCGTCCCTATTGAGCAGTGAATGGGCTATCAACCAGATTACTTTTTCTCCGTATTCCCCAAGGGGTCTACAGCATTGTGACGTAGTTTTACGCATGTATGTTGAAGAATACCCGTAAGCGGCTACATTGCGCAAATGGTCACCTGATGCTCCCAGAGAGATTCTTGTGTAAAATACAGAGGTAGCCATTATTCTAATCGGTCCTACTGAAAAACGAATTGTCCCGGTGGATATATTATCGAATAGATATTTTAAAAACACCTTGAGGATTGATTATATACAACGTTTGCCATGTTTCTGTCGATATTATGGAGCTAATTTGGAATATTTTTTGGTGTTTTCATGACTGCAATTTCCGGGCGATTTCTCAGCCAAACGTGAAGAACAAACGGAGCTATTTCGCCAACAAAAATAATATTTTTGGAAAAATGGAACATTGGCTATCTAACTGGGAGTCTCGTGAGTGAAAACATCCGAAGCTCATCAAAGGTAAACTATTTAATTTGAATGCCTTTCTGATTTCCGTGGCCAAGTTACCTGCTGCTAGCTGGACAAAATGCTATGCTAGGCTATCGATAAACTTACACAAATGCTTGTCTAGCTTTGGCTGTAAAGCATATTTTGAAAATCTGAGATGACAGGGTGATTAACAAAAGGCTAAGCTGTGTCTCAATATATTTCACTTGTGATTTTCATGAATAGGAGTATTTTATAGGAATATTTATGTCCGTTGCGTTATGCTAATTAGTGTCATCCTCATGCGGGATGGGGAGTCACTAGAGGTTAAATTGCAAACTGTGTGTAAAGCAGTGAGTTGTGTTCACAGTTTTGCAAAACGTGCGTTATAAAATTACAAACTGAGTGTAAAGCAGAGAACATGCATTCAGTTTTGCACACTTGGTAAATGCATTGGCTACAAGTGTTAATGGTTTCAGAGATAGTGCTTCAAGAATCACTGTTAGTGTTTAAGCATTCAGAAAAAATGCAATTGAAGCTACCAGGAAAATGGTTGCCATAGATAGATAGCACACTGCTGGTAAGACACAATACTGCAACACATGGTTCCATCATGGTCCACAAAATCAGAAATATACAACTGAAATAAATACACTAAGCAACTGACCACAGCACCGGAAATAAATACACTAAGCAACTGACCACAGAACCGGAAATAAATCCACGAAGCAACTGACCACAGCACCGGAAATAAATACACTAAGCAACTGACCACAGAACCGGAAAAAATACAGGAAGCAACTGACCACAGAACCGGAAATAAATGAGTGAAAATTAGACCAGAAATAAATGATTGGGCACAGAGCTGGAACTAAACCATTGACCACAGGAGGGGAACTAGATGACTGACCATCAAGTGAGGAGCGGGCTTAATGCAGAGGGCTTGACAGCCGTGGGCCGTGCATGCACTCCCTGACTGTGCTCAGCAACTCAGTGGCTCTACTGTGAGTACAGCATCAGTCACAACTCCTAGTCCAAGCTAGCTGTCCCTGAAGATATGGGTCAGCCACTCCTAAAGGTTGGAGTCTGTCACTGCAGAGGAGCCAGGTCAGCTGTTTGAAGAGATTACTATCAATCGGCTACTGATGTTTAGAGTCTGTGGAGTGTCACTGACAAAGGCCTGTAGCTGATACAAGTGGGTAGAGTAGGTAGCTCTTCAGCTGTGACTGTGTTGATTGTGAATCTATTAGAAGGAACTACGAATACATGATATGAGGCTTGGGAAAAGCATAATGAGGCAGGTGCATACGGCCATGAGAGGATGCAAGACTATGAAGGTAGAACAGATTGCATAATGGACAGTGATGGTAGATGATTTACCTCTACGGGTATAAGGTATATGAGTATATGTGAGAATATTATGCCCTGAAAAGTATGTGAGTCAATGAGAGCCTGTGACAGTCAGAACACTATCTCCTGGGCCTGTGTGTGTTATTGTGTACAGTAGTAGACATTGTGCACAGTATGAGCCTCTAATGGCTAGAAGAGTGTGAGGTGGAAGGGAAGAAAATGCTCATCTACGCCGACGATAGAAAAGGCAAACAACGCTAATTCCATTTGGATTTATAGTTAAGGCTAATTAGATTACTGCTTAAGTGTCAGGTTTAGAGATGTAAATGGGAGCGGTTTAAGTGTATCCTAGGAGGCAGGCGACGGGCAGGCAGGGAAGTGATAAGCGAGCTATCACAGCTGACACAGAGATCTTGTAGCCTTTATACAGGCTATAGTACTGCACGTTAATCCCTAACGGATAGATGCTAGGCCTCCATGATATACCGCATATAATACTAAACCTTTAGGAGCGTAGAGGGCATAAAAAACATTGTGTAAACATATTTTATAGACCCTATAATGAGATTTTAAGCATCCCATTGGTCTGTCCATCCCATTGGTCTGTCTTGATGAAAATAATTTACTAAATTCAGCAAAAAAAGAAACTCCCCTTGTTCAGGACCCGGTCTTTCAAAGATAATTCATAAAAAATACAAATAACTTAACAGATCATTGTAAAGGGTTTAAACACTGTTTCGCATGCTTGTTCAATAAACCATAAACAATTAATGAACATGCACATGTGGAACGGTCGTTAAGACACTAACAGCTTAAAGAAGGTAGGCAATTAAGGTCACAATTATGAGAACTTAGGACACTAAAGAGGTCTTTCTACTGACTCTGAAAAACATCAAAGGAAAGATGCCCAGGGTCCGTGCTCATCTGTGTGAACGTGCCTTAGGCATGCTGCAAGGAGGCATGAGGACTGCAGATGTGGCCAGGGCAATAAATTGCAATGTCCGTACTGTGAGATGCCTAAGACAGCGCTACAGGGAGACAGGACGGACAGCTGGTCGCAGTGGCAGACCACGTGTAACAACACCTGCACAGGATCGGTACATCCAAACCTCACACCTGCAGGACAGGTACAGCATGGCAACAACAACTACCCGAATTACACCAGGAATGCACAATCCTCCATCAGGGCTCAGACTGTCCGCAATAGACTGTGAGAGGCTGGACTAAGGGCTTGTAGGCCTGTTGTAAGGCAGGTCCTAACCAGACATGGGCACAAACCCACCATCGCTGGACCAGACAGGACTGGCAAAAAGTGCTCTTCACTGACGAATGCCGGTTTTGTCTCACCAGGGGTGATGGTCGGATTCACGTTTATCGTCGAAGGAATGAGCGTTACACAGAGGCCTGTACTCTGGAACGGGATCGATTTGGAGGTGGAGGATCCGTCATGGTCTGGGGCGGTGTGTCACAGCATCATTGGTATGAGCTTGTTGCCATTGCAGGCAATCTCAACACTGTGCATTCCAGGGAAAACATCATCCTCCCTCATGTGGTACCCTTCCTGCAGGCTCATCCTGACATGACCCTCCAGCATGACAATGCCACCAGCCATACTGCTCGTTCTGTGTGTGATTTCCTGCAAGACAGGAATGTCAGTGTTTTGTCATGGCCAGCGAAGAGCCCGGATCTCAATCCCATTGAGCACGTCTGGGACCTGTTGGATTGGAGGGTGAGGGCTAGGGCCATTCCCCCCAGAAATGTCCAGAAACTTGCAGGTGCCTTAGTGGAAGAGTGGGGTAACATCTCACAGCAAGAACTGACAAATCTGGTGCAGTCCATGAGGAGGAGATGCACTGCAGTACTTAATGCAGCTGGTGGCCACACAGGATACTGACTGTCACTTTTGATTTTGACCCCCCCTTTGTTCAGGGACACACTAGTCCATTTCTGTTGGTCACATGTCTGTGGAACTTGTTCAGTTGTTGAATCTTGTTATGTTCATACAAATATTTACACATGTTAGGTTTGCTGAAGATTAACGCAGTTGACAGTGAGAGGATGTTTCTTTTGGGGAATTTTATCATGTAACAATATTGTAGAAGTCTGCGCCAAAGCCTGCCACCCTATTTTCCAAAGGAGATGTTTCTTATTAGGTGCCTAATTGTAATTTTTTCCCCCACTGTACATTGTTTTTTGTTGTTTTTTGTTGTTTATGCATATATGTGTATATATTATTTAATGCATTATAGATGACGGCTGTACCATGTTTGACCATGATTGTTTTTAGTGTCTTAAAACTTCATTTGGGTGACACAAAATTTGGTTGAAAAAAAATCTGTACTTCGTATTGTTGTGTCATTTTGGGGTGACACTTAACCTCCTGCTGTGTTTCGGTCAAATTGGACCAATTTACAAGTTTTCTCTCTGAAAAACGTAGATAATTTAATCTGATTGCCATAAGGTTCCATGACTTTGTCCACATTTGAACACACAACATACATTTTTATGATTTTCATTACATTTTGGGTGTTTTATTTAACTTTTGTATACCTGTGGTGTTCCCGGTCATTATAAATGAATGGGTGAGACTACAATTTGTGAATAAAATTGAGTTCAGGCACATGCCCATTCATCAGATGGACACACTTCCTCTCCCAGACCCACACACACACACACACACACACACACACACACACACACACCCCTCAGTTCCCCTACGGGAACCACACCTGTTGGCATTCTCACAAACAATCGCAACATTGTTTCAGTAATATCTATAACTTTTCTCGCAGCTCTGGTATATGAAGATTTTTTGAGGCCTTGTTCACAATTCATTCTGTGGCAGCACAATTACCAAAGATATACTGTATGTGAGGCTCTTGATAATATCTTTGATCATGACACTGGTGAGGAGGAGAGAGGCCAGGAAACTGACAGTGAAGATGTATTAGAGGAGGAAGTGTCAGAAGTTGAAGACAACACAAAATATGATCCAGACCATGAGATGTGGAACAATCCAGTGATGAGGAAGAGGGCCCTGCTGATGTTGTTGTTACATTCTGGTCAAAGAATGGGAATTTGTCCTGGTCTTCATCCCCACCTGAGAGGAGAGATCGGCTGTCGGTTGACAATGTTATCAGGATGATCCCAGGGCCAACGAGATACGCCATATCCCAGGATGATGACATAAAATGCTGCCACTATTGAACAATGTGAAATGGTTTCAAAACAAAAATCCTTCTTAAACTTTGACACAAAGTAGTCTGTGATAAATAGCACAATAGGTTTCATCTGAGTATTTGTTACAGTCAAAATAATCCATAGATTATGCTTTTTTTAACTCAAAAACAAGTTGTATGAGCTCAGGTCAATGAGGCCTACAGGCCATTGTCATGCCTTGACCTTAGATATCTCTGTTTTCTTTATATTTTGGTTAGGTCAGGGCGAGACTAGGGTGGGTAGGCTAGTTTTTGCATTGTCTAGGCTTTTTTGTCGGTCTAGCTGGCCTGATATGGTTCCCAATCAGAGGCAGCTGTTTATCGTTCTCTCTAATTGGGGATCATATTTAGGTAGCCATTTCCCTTTGGTGTTTGTGGGATTTTGTTCTATGTTTAGTTGCCTGTCTGCCCTGCTCGTATAGCGTTTTGGTGAGTTTCGGTTTTATTAAAAAACATGTGGAACTCTCATCTTTATAACGAACTTGACAGCCATAAATAGCAAATAGAAGTTAAAAACTTGTAATGTTCACAAGAACTTCAGTTGAATAAAAATATCTAACACAACATTAGGTGATAATATACGTATATTATTATGGATTTATAATCAGCTATGATGGGGCGGTCATTTAGTAAACATTAGAATTAGTAAACATGAAACGAGCACAACTGGAGGGTTTTAAATCCATTTTTCTAACTCTAACTGTCTGAATCACAGGATATTGATGGTTTTCATTAACGCCATAGTCTGTCCATATTTATGTTAAAAGTGTACTGTTTCACTCTGTTCTTTAAAAACAGTAACGTTACAATGGAGGAGGACTGGCTGCAAAACCCCATTTTGGGTTACTTTACTACACAAACAGCAAATGTTGTCTGTTGCAGCCATTGGCCCTGGTATGCTAATGAAATGCAGGACAGAATCTCTTTTACAGATGCTTCAATGTTTTTTTGTGTGTGACAATATCCTATTGGAGGCTGTAGGATTGGAAATTGAGGGTAACAGTCATTTGTTATACTTAATCAGCTGTGTAAGGCCAAGTTTGAATGGAATATTGCTGAATCGGCAAGTACTGTACAAATTGAAAATGTTTCAGCAACAGCTTTTAGAGGAAAGAGGATCATGTTGCAAAAAAAATGTATTGTGGTTTTTGTATGGTGATTTTCATATATTTTGATTAGTGCAGCAAGGCATAGAATTCCAATGGCCAATATGCTAACATTAGCTGTTTGCAAGTAAATTGGGAATTGCAGCCAGCCCTCCTTCATACACCATGTATCCAGAACCTATAACGATTAAGCAACACAGACAGCGTTAAACTGTGGGGGAACGGAGTGGAACAGATGGGAGACAGCACATAGTGGGAATAGGATAGACTACAGTTTAAAATCATCATGAAAAAGCAATAAGTCTACATATTGGGGACACCTAACAAAATTTCAATGTAGTCCCCCATCAATCTAACAATCCAATGGTATAAGGGATTTATGTGGGATTTATCCCCGTGTGCATTTTCATTGGTGAATATTTCAGTAGTACAATCTAACAACTCTGAACGTGTGGGCCTGGCTATGTGCCTCAGACTGATCCTGATTCTGGGTGATCCCATTGGATGGTCAGAGTCACATGGATATGTGGATGATTATGTGATTGATTCCTGATGTGTCTGGGTCTAGACGATTGGGAGATTGAGGTGGGCGGTAATAGACTGTCACGTGAGTATGATAGCGCTTTCAACACAGTAGAGAGAGGTTGCTTTTAGAAATGGGCTGATAAGTGTGTGTTTTTATTCCTCACAGAACCTTTGTGTGTGTGTGTGTGTGTGTGTAGTATGGGGGTTTGTGCGTTTTAAATAATGAAGTTGGTTTATGTAGGACATGCAGTGCGGAGTATTCTCAAGTGTAGTTATCGACTTTACACAAAAAAACTCTGTAATTATGACGCACTTTAAATTTGTCCATTGATTTTAACCCAGCAATTACATCTTTAGTGTATGAAAGACAATACACAAGACAGTAATACAAATGGCTGGCTATGACTATACACCAGTGATTTTCTATGGGAGTTAAGGGCTTATGAACCACAAACCTTACTTCACTGAAATATATGCTCTGTTAGTATCGATGGACAGTCATGCATAATCAAATATATGGTAATTGAAGGCACGTTTGAATGAATGTGTATCTGGGTGTGGAATGTACTGTAGCTCCTGTATGAATCGTCAAGGGAAAAAAAGAAAAACAAATGTTCACGTGTGCATTACCAGGGCACACATGATGTGTATCAATCAACCATCAAGTTTTTTTTTACAAATCATGTTTAGATGGTGTTAAATGTTGTTGGGAACATGTTCCTGCCTAAAGGAGCATGGATAATGCTTCTGAAAACATAGCATTTGGAACAATAACATCCTAAAATGGAACCTGATCCATTTTTGTAAATGTACTTAGTATATTTGTAAGAAAGATGGCTTTTGGACATTCTCATCTTCCAAAGCAAGCAGCACACAGTTCAGGCTTTTAGAAACATTGCTGTGGGGCACATGGTCTATTATATAGAGAGTGGATGTAGCTCTAAGAAACATTGCTATTTGACAGTGTTTAATTGGAGAGTGCGTTTCAAGGCAGCCAGCTCTGCCGCTGGTTTTATTTCTAATTGCCAGCAGCAGAGCGTTTAACGAAGCGAGCGTGCGTGGGTGAAAGAGAGAGAGAGAGCGGCCAGGTTTCCACGGCAACGGCAGATCTACAGCAGCAGTAGCCAAGGCGTAGTTTCATCTTGAGGAAATGGCTACAGGAGCACAGTGTTTTTTCCCTGCCGGAGCTGTTGATTCGCAGTACTGACTGTCCCTGCATGCATCAAAGACTTGTCATTGCATCCCCATAACTAGTCATCTAATAATGGTGTTCAAACTCTATCTTCAATCTGAGAAACCTAATGGATAAGGATGAGTAGAGAGAGAGAAATGAATGCAATATGTCTCAGTAAAACCTGGGAGTCTCAAGATTGGAATGACTGTATCTTTTCTTCCATATCCTCATTGTTTTTGTCCAACAGTTCCCTGTGCAGTTTCTTCAGCATCCAGAAGGGGTCAGTTTGGTCTGCCTCGACTTGCATTGTGTCAAGTGATTTTGTAGCAGGTTTAGCATTTTCGCTAACCCTATCCATATTCCTAACCCTAACCTCAGTCTCTTAACCTGCAACGGTAATTCTGCAAACCTGCTGCGTAAGTTACCTGTAATAACCTGTTATGAAAAAAGTCACTTCGATAACGAAGTGCAGTAATAGAGTGTTTCCCGTGAGGCTGCATTGTTCTTTTCTGACCATTGCTGTTTAAAATCTCTGACCAGTTTGAATTTACACTTTCCTACTCATGAGTTGGTGTAAACAATTTACACCATAACTTAAGACTAGGTAATAATTGACTTACTAAAAAGTATTGGAACCACTGCCTAAAATGCAGCACATGTAATATGTAATATTAACTAATGTTTTACAGTGCCATCTTCATAGCCGTGGCTTTATTGTATGGTTGATTATTGTGGGGTCTTAGGTCTGTCCCTCTATCTGGTTAGCTGACAAAACAGTGAGTGACTTCTCTGAATAGCAATGTAGACACTTCCATGAGTCCTAAAATCAGGTAATATCCTTGACATTGAGCCAGCACATCCCTCAAGTGAGAGGGTCTCCTTCATATTTGCAGAGTGCAGACACATTAATAATTGATTGATAGACAGTCAGCACTACAGTGTAGTTCTGAAATGCGGTGGCTTGCCCTCATACATGAGCCACATTGCAGCACGATAGGTCCTAGAGGTGTCAGATAAATCTTTCACCCAAGGCTGAAATGCATTACCTACCATATACAAAAAGCAATAGACACTAGCTGTCATAGAATATGCTTTTCAGAGAAAATGTTCAGAAAAATCAAAATATGGCGAACTGCAAGAGCAAAGGGTATGAGTCATCACCTATCGACGCTATAAGAATACTTAACAGTTCCAAGCTACATGTGATGTTTTTATGTTCCAGTAGAAACAATTACTCCAATATTCTACCAATAACCACACTCAACACTCAATAAGTCACTGAAACGATTATTTTTACAGGACTCATTTTATTACAAAGTTCTTGAGGACTTATTACAAGGGATTTTTTCTTAACATGCGAAAACAGAACGAAACGGAACACATGGGAATTGAACAAACAGGTAGGATCCGACAATCCACTGTTCACGATAAACAGAAGTTCTGATAAAGCCCTCGGGAGCAGGGAGCCAGTGAATGACTACGGTGCAGGCATAGAACGGCCACATTCACACTGACTCAGCAAAGATCAATCCAACCAAGGCAAGATGTGCACATCTCAAGAAACACATTACAATGTTTATATGCCATCGGCTTTTGTCATACGTTTTAAAAAGCTTCACTTGCATGTACATAAAACTGTACAAAAACATGGCATCACAAGCATTTTGTCCTATATAAATATAACCAACAATTAGGATAACAACTTGGTACTCTCCTGCTAAGACGTACTTTCAAGGTAGCTGTCTTTATTTTAGTGTGAACTGTCTGTGACAGTGATGAAATGTGCAGTGAAGTGAATGTCAGCTCATTTGGGGAGAGGGGTCTTGAACAGAAACCAGCACTAACACCCCAGCAAAAACAGTAAACAATTTCTACCAATTATCTTTGGAATTCATGCTAAACTCATAGCCTGCCTGACAGCACACACGGGGACGTGTAGATCTACATATGTACAGTTCACCTTCAGGAGAGATTTGCCACATACAGCTCACTTTGATTTACTATGTCAGGAGGCTTAGTCTTATGTAACACCTGCAAGAAAAATCCTTTGCCCATTCTCCAGTGTTTCATAATGTCCCAACAATCTATAGCCACAATCACCATATAATACCACTACAGAGAGGCAGAGGATACTCAGGTGAACTTCACATGAAAATAAAATATCAAAAATACAAACTAAACAGGACTGGACATACTGTGGAGTGTATCAAAAGGTTTTCATGCTGTCCTCTACTTTGATAAAGGACAACAACCCTGCTTTCTCTAGAGAGCAGTCGACGCAAATAATAAATTCAGCATGAGTTCAAACGACAGGTAAAACCATGTGATTCAGTATATTCAACGACTCAGAACAATTGATATAGGCTGGAGAAAAGGAGTAGAACACAGTTATTCAGGCTGAAAAAAAAAAACAAGAAAATGGATGCAAAGACCGGTGGTGGTAAGGACTCAAACTCAGTGGTTTGATTTTAATATGGTCTTGAGTCAAAACCAGTGATTCAGTCAAACCAGAGAGAAGTGATTCAGACTCTCATTAGTAAAGAGATAAAACCAGTGATTCAGTCAAGCCAGAGAGAAGTGATTCAGACTCTCATTAGTAAAGAGATAAAACCAATGATTCAGTCAAGCCAGAGAGAAGTGATTCAGACTCTCATTAGTAAAGAGATAAAACCAGTGATTCAGTCCAGCCAGAGAGAAGTGATTCAGACTCTCATTAGTAAAGAGATATAACTGGTGATTCAGTCAAGCCAGAGAGAAGTGATTCAGACTCTCATTAGTAAAGAGATATAACTGGTGATTCAGTCCAGCCAGAGAGAAGTGATTCAGACTCTCATTAGTAAAGAGATATAACTGGTGATTCATGCCAGATCACTCAGGAGATTCAGGCTCGAGTCAGAGGAGTCGGTGAATCGCAGTAAGTCAGACGAGTCAACGCCAGTGAATCTGAAAGGAGTCAGACATAGCGTAGGAGCCAAAGCCAGTGATTGAGTCTGTGTGACGTTGGCTTTATCACTCATCGCCATCTTTCACACTTATCATTAATTCCAGGTCAGTGAACTCACCCGCAGCTGTAGCTGTGTAAAGCTGCTCTGTTCCACACTGAGAAGGGGTTGGGGGGGCCGCGAAGGGGCTTCATCACAGTGTATCATGACTCGCTCTATTTTATTTCAGCGGCTAAACCCTTGCAAAATAAAAACATGTACAAGTTGCAGCTTAGCATCTACATTTTGTATGTGACTTAATCACACGTGTCCGAAAGCATGTTTTTTTCCACATGGGATTTTTTGTCGTAAAGGAATGGCTTTGAAAACAGCATAATGTGAATTTTTCCCTCAAGGCTAGGATAATCACCCACCTTATTTAGTCATTGCCATGTCCAGTAAATTCCATATGTTCTGAGTTTAATTATTCTACATGTGCTGCCGACGGCAGTGCGATGAGGTAAGTGCAGATAAAAATACCCCTTTTTAACTGATTTTGCGGATGGATTTGGATTATCTGGCTGCTGTGTTGTCCTCAGGGTGTGTGCTCAGTGCTCACATATGCCCTGGCTCAGGACTCATTACTCACAGTAATTAGGGGAGCGGAGCATCAATTCTAGGCCCTTCCACCCTTACTCAGACCATACCCACGATTTCTCTCTCTATAGAAATACACTGAGGTCAAAACTAAGGTACAAATCTAATTGAATCAGTGTACAAATCAAAAAGCTATGAGTAATGCTACTGTGCTGCGAGGCGGGCTGGTGGCATAATCATCATCCAATTACATACTAATATTCCTGTGTCCTCCAGACGTCTGATTTTAAATGACTTTGAAATTGTGTATTTGTAAAAGATAGCTGCTGCAGCCTACAGGAATGTCCTCTATCTACATCATACTCAATTGAAGAGTGAGGAACAACAGCTAACAAGCTAATATAACCTGTTGGCCTCAATGAAAGTCAACTGGAAATGGACTGGAAATATGGGACAGTAAATACACTCCTGCTACCAATATTTAACTTTATTTGAAATGGCACCATTTCACCATTGTTTATAACATGCACCAATGGATGCAACAGGTCTATTCAAACAAAATGGTGACCAGAGTGTTTTCTAAGGCATTGACAACCGCTTCCCTTCTTTGCAAATTGAAATGTCTCTTAGTCCCAGATTACTGAAGCCGTTCAGGAGTCAGCCTGGGAATGTAAAAAGCTTAGTTTCTGTGAGACAGGGGAGTTCAGTCACAGCACTCTCAGTCACTTCAGTGGTTCTCAGGACTGAAGAGTTCTGTGCCGAAACTCGTGTGAATAACTCCTCATGCATTCATCAGAACCATTGAAATTCATGCGGATCGTGAAGAGAAACCCTAACGAGGCTGGAGACACAGGGTTGAAGTTAATGGTGACCTCTACGTGGAAAGCCACTGATTAGCATAGTGTTGTTTCGGCATAGGGAGGCCTAGCATTGGAGAGGAGCTTTTCACACATGACAGAGAATATAGTCTCATCTAGGTGGAGAACCACAGGTTCTAAAGGAACTAAAGTATTAAGGATTGGATAAAGGATTGGGAAAGGATTGGGAATGGTCAGGGCGACCAGGTGCGGTGGCCTCTAAGTGTACTGTTTCCAGGAAAAGAGACAAGTCACAGTGCTGAGACTCAGTGGAACACACATTGTCCGATTAAATGCTGCCACACAGCTCTCTTCACTGGCTGAAGAGCTCTCCAGAGAGCATGAGGTACAAGGCCATGGTTCTATCATGATTGGGGGTCACGGGTGTGTATGTGTAGAATTCAATCAAGAGCTTTTCCACACAGTCTGTCCAAGCTTTAGGGAAACATTTCAATCAAGTTTTAAACAGCAGCAGCTCAAATGAAAGAAAAGCTCAACTGCAAAAAATTCTGAGGCTATTGTTATCAGCTTGAGCCAGACAGAAATATATACAGGATACAGTGTACACCATTCAAATGTATTTACAGCACTGTACATTAAGAAAGACCATTCAATTTGATTTGTAATCAAAAGCATTAAGTCTACCCTAGGGATGTATTGCCTGTCAGTTGAATGTTATCTGGTTATGGCACTAAAGCACTGATCACACATTAAAAGTTCCAGAGAACATTCCACAGGCTGGGGCTAAGCTAAGTAAATCAGTAGCGTTTGAGGGATTGATTGTATATTTTTTTGTGTGATATTACCACAAGTGTTCAACCAATGCTTTCAAATAAGCTGCATCAATAAATGAATACATTAACTAATTAATACATTATTGAACCAATAAATATGTAAATAAATAAAATAAATAAACTGAAAAACTCCTATTGCACATACCAATGGTTCCACGAATTACAGACCATATTTCCTACAGAACGGATATTTATTTAAATAAATGGACATGCTGAGTTCTTAACCAAATGGGAAGGTGCTAATTACCAGTTGTGAAGTTGTAAATACCAGTTGGATGCATTCACATGCTTTAAATCTTTTGAAAAATGCAGATTGGCTAAAGGCCAACAAGCTGCTTCAACCATAAACTCAAAGTACAGCTATCATGCGTGTAAACAAACTATAGTGTTAAAAAACCATATGAATAGATTGCTTTTTATAAATACTATTGTGTTGTTGCATTTAACTGCCGAAAATGCTGTTATCAAGGTAATTTCCTTAGTAAGTGACAGAGGTGAGCATGTGGGAGAAGTCGGAGTTTAGGGATGATAGATGTGTTTCCCACTAGTAATTACCAGTGGAGGGGCGTTCAAGACGATTTTTACCAATCTTATGAGGTAATTACCACCTTCCCACTTTGTTATGAATGCAGCATAAGAGCATGTTTCTTTTTATAAAGTGGGTGTGTCTCTGTGGCTCCTCTATCTGTGCACCAATCAGACATGGGAGATGGGGCTTTCTCACAGGTAGATCTCTCGTTTGGGGGTGTGGCTAGGAGGAGAGGTGGACGGGAACTCGGTGGCCACGCTCAGGGGCACCTCCTCCAGGGGAAAGTCCTGACTTGGGGCGTGGCCACTGTTGGAATAGGCACTCCGGGAAGGTGGAAGGTGGGCTCGGTGCTCCTCTCCACCCAGCCTGGCGCTCCCGTTGGCCAAGCGGCCCAGGCTGCCTCTCTCCTGGTAAGGCACGAAGGTGGAGAGTTTAGGGGGGTTTCTGGTCTTGCGCACTGGGGAGGGCTGCCCAGGCATCCAGCAGGCGTCAGAGTGGCCCAGCTCGCTGCACTCTTGAGTACAGTTCCCCGTCATTGCCACATCAGGAATGGATCGCATATCTGCAAGGAGAGAAGAACACCCATGTTCAGAGAGGTTAAAATGTTAACAGACAAGAAAGACAATAGAGGGAGTTTCACTGCTGATATAACAACGCCCAGTCTGTGAAAACCTTCCTGCTCTGTCTGCTATTTCCCTTGTAGTTGTTGCTATGCACAGTACAGCTGTTGCTATGTAGCTGTTGCTATGCACTGTGCCATTGATGCTACAGTAGTTGCAGTCCAGTGGTGTGTTCTATGAAGTCCTTTCACTGATTTGGGCAATCATTGCTAAGCATTGAGCAAAGGTTACGACCGTGTGTCTAGTGGTGATTGATAGTTGCCATAATTTTCCTGTTGTTGCCATGTTCTGTGCTGCCGCGTGGCTGTGTTGTATGTAGGTTGCCATCTAGTATGCAGTGGGTGTAAATGGCGCCCCCAATGTGTTTCCAGGGAGAGAAAAAAAGTTCTACACACAAACACGCATGCATGATCAGACAACACACCCACACACAATGCTGCATGTGGCTCCACAGGGATCCCTGCAGGGCCCCAGGGTAAACCCATTGTGGTATGGTTGTTATTGACTGGCAGGTCTGAAATGAGTCCATGTCCTTGATTGTTATACATTTTCCATTCTACCGTTCCTAATTAATTAAATAGGTCCACGACCTACTGACCTCATTCCAAACAGCACAGATCCAAATCAATAGCTGGACTGCATACCTACGCCCTTCTTGGGCAGTCACAGAAAATACAAGGTATGGTGACTGGGTCACAGGGAACACCCTCTCGGTCAATATGTACAGTAACTTGATAGCACCTATGAATCTCAAAACACAAACAACGGAGATATTCTGTCAGTTCAGCTTTCTGTGCAGTTCACAGGGAAACAAGCATGCAGAGCAACCCTTACATGTGCTTGCCTGGAAATTGGAGGCGGCAGCCTGTAGGCCTGCTTAGCAGCCCAGGGGACCTGTTCCCCACTGGTCTCTCTGTGTCTGTACACACAGCTAGCTCTAATACAACCATTATGTAGGACTTCTGGGCTCTTCCACCTGCACAACACAAAGCCACAGTATTGACCCTTTTACCTACTGTGCACATTCAGCTCAGCACAGCTCACACTGCTGAAATAAACAGACCCCAAACACACAGTGGACATGGAAGATACATCAAAGAAGTTGCACAGTAGGTTAACTTAAAGGAGCAGCAAAAAGAAAGGTGAGGGAAAAGGAAGATTTTTTTTCTCCTGGAGTGGAGCCTGGAATAAATCAAGCTCTAGGCCTGAAACAAACCCTTTAAGAGTTCACAGTCTCATGTGTCACGTTTGGAGAGTGCAGCTCCAAAAGGCCGGGAGCAGGAAGAGAGCGGGCAGCCCAGAGAGTGGATGGGTGAGCCGCAGCACTGGCAGGGCACTGGCTTTAACAGGGAGGTGATTGGATTTAGAGAGCAGGTGATTGGGTTTTGAAGAAAGGTGACTCAATGCCATTTTTTCTCCCTACACAGCAAGTCCTGAACTCTCCAGATCTGGAGACAGCCCAGTGCAGCCCATGTAGCTATCGCTCATTCACTTATAGTCGGTTTCATTTTTAAGCATATCTATTTCATATATTCCATTCATTACATCAGACACACTTAGCCATGAACAACAGGAAACCCTGCCGAGCAACATTCAATATCCCATCCACCTCTCACTTTTTGATTCCCAGTGAACTTCATCATTGATTTCAAATGCACTTCCTTCACACATTTGTAATACACACTCTACCATCCACGACCACGGAGGAGAGGAGAAGGGGAGTACGTGCAGAATTCAACCCCCCCAGCTGATACACATGTGAGGGGTGGGTTTGCATGCTGCTTGCATCAGGGTGCCAGTGGGAGGTGTTGGCTGTCTGAGCCAGGCTTCCTCTCCGTCTGATCCCCTGCCCATGGGCATGGGGGGAAGCTGCTCTTCCTGAGATTTCACACTGCTCCTCTCTGTTTGATTGCAAATCCTCCCTCTCCCCACCGGCTGCTTTCCAGTGTGTGCCACAGCGCTTGTGATCGATGGGGAACAGACATTAGAGACCCGCAGTTCATAGAAAGATGGAGGAGAACAAAATAAAGTCATTATTGCTGGAAATTGTGGTTATATAATTGTGGTTAATGCTAAAATGTTAATTTATGAATGAAACATTTATTCAAGGCACCCCACGGACAGTGGAAACAACACCCAATGTATTCATATATCTTTACATACTCTAGGCCTTCTCAATAGAGATGGAGCGTGCTATCAAAACAGGCAGTGATTCGATAGTGATCTGTTCATGCATAGTAGGATAAATACAATTCCGGGGTCGTGTTTGTTTTCCAGTGACATATTGAGAGTGTTTACTAAAGCATTCACAACAGTTCCCTTCGGTAAGCAGTGATACCTGACACTTTGTCTTCCTCAAAAAGAGGGAGTGAGAAAACAAGACGGAAATAAAATATGTGGCTAAACAGAAACGCAACAAAACACTAAATATATCACACGTACAGAAGGAATGCACCATTTTCACAAATCAAATTGGGACTTTTCCTTGTTTTCTATAAATATTGTTTTGACGTGTTTGGGATCATTTAGCATATACATTCTGCATACGCACTCATTATATAACAGTCAAATTGTCATGGGAATTGTGGGGATTCTCTTTGAGAGGCTGACACTCGAGTGAAAGGAGAGGCAAACAGCATATCCTCCCAGTGATCATCCCTGCCCATCCTCCAGTCTTTAGCTGCTCTGTGGAGCCTTTCCTCGGGCTAAGGAAGCAAATCTCAGCTTGTGAATTTTTTACACCAAAAAAATGAGAAGTGGGTACATTTCAAGAGAATATTTGATTAATTATTGAACCTGTGTTTGGTTTACTTTCTCACCGATAACGATCTCCTTGAAGAGAGAAAGCGTCAGTAGAGCTTCTCTGAAGGTCAGTCGGCCCCGGCCTATCCCTCCCACCCTCCCCAGTTGTTCCTGTCTGTGGACTAATCCCTTTCATTCAGCTTCCTGTGTTTCTGACCAACTTTTACCTATGAGGAAGAGAGGTCAGCGCAAAGGCCCTTTGAAGAAAGCCTTGGAATCCTTAGATAGACATAACCAATGTACAAAACCACGGCAGATCTAAGAGTGGCTCAGATGTGGCAGAATGGGCAAGAGAGGAGAGACACAAAGGCTCAGGTGTTTCTGTGAGGCCAAATGTTTTGGTTAAATGACCTTTAAAGTGCATAACAGAGCTCCCAACTGCCCTTCACTGATTGTTTTGTGGGATCAGCTGTCTACTGCTGCAAGAAATCATGCACTATAGAGTGTAGTTTAATATAGGCCTACATTCAATGCTGCATGCTATTTTTAGTATTGGCATGACATTGGCCTTATTACACTAGCAGGATGTTTGGAATGGTTTGTTTTGTCCTAAAACATTTGTATGTGCTTTGGCTGAGTAAGGACACTGGCTCTAACTTGAGGCTTATCATACTGATATTTGCCTAATATGGTATCTTGGGATCTTTGAGATCAATGCTACTTACATTTGGCTATGATAGTAGCCTATGTTTTGGTTTTATGATGCTTCAGTAATATTTGTCAGTTTGGTGAGAGCTTTGTTTGAGTGTGTTTGGAGAGCAATTGGGGAGATCTTCTGTGTGACTGCAATGCTGTGCTGTTCCTTGTTGAGGAGGCAGTGGCCATGAACCCCAGTGAATTGAGGGACACACTCCACTGGCTGTGAGAAAGCCTTAAAGGCCACAGCGGCTCCATTCCATAGTGACTCGCTGGAAATAAGGAAGTACATGTCAGACCCACACAGTTCCAGTCCCTCAAGTGCTATCCATCATGGAAGGGCAGTGCACTAGTTCGAGAGCTGTTAAGCGGCTTTCGGTCCCCGTCGCACTGTGATGGAGAGATGACCCCCGGGGCCTCTCTCTAATGCCCGTCTGAGCAGCCCAACTGGGGCGGAAGACGATGTGGCCCCAAGCCAGCTCCCCTCCCCAAATTACTGTGTGTTACCTGCTCTATGAACCCAGGGATGGTGAGACTGGGCAAACCAACGCCTCTAAGGCCCACAGAACTCCATCACCACTTTCTATATCTGATCCTCTAATGACCCCCTCCCATGCCTACCCCTGTCTGCTCTGGACCCCCTGTTGCTGCGGTGGGACCCCCAGCTGAATGGGCCCTCTCCAGTGGCTGAGAGCAGAGATAGGCTAATGGAGACATTGTTATGCCTTTCTCTTTACAACCACATACTCTCAGGTCCCAGCTCTCACAGATATCATCACTTCCAAATCTGCAGCTTCAGCTCGCCGGTTCCTGCTGATAAGGTGCGAGCAGGCGCAATCCTATCCGAGATTTCTCTATGGACAGAGAATGATATATTTCTATTAAAGTAATACATGCACACACATTGTAAATAGAGCTTCGAGATACTGGCACACTCGTCCACTTTGCAAGCTTAGCTGTGAAACCGTACATTTACAGTGAGTGCGTGGTATTAAGAGCAGTCATTTAATACTTGGAGAGTGTAGTTAGAAAGATTATTTAAGGGACCTAATGTGTATTCATATCCGTGTGCTCTGACTCTGACAAATAGCTACACTAATTCATAGTGATCATCTATGTTTCACAGCACTGGCATGGCTTTAAAGAGGCTTATTCATTCACCCAGTTTTAATTTCAAGTGAAAAGGATTTGGGGATTTTGTCAATAGAAACAGAAAGAATGTCAAAAATGTGAATAATATGAGTATGTTAATAAGCACTGTTTGATTCAATCATGTCCCTCGTGATTTACGCTCTTCTCATAATACTGTGGCTGAAACCCCAAAAGTGACTTTGATGAACACAACAGTGAAGAAATGGAAATACAGAACAATCTCCCTGACATCCATTTCAAATGCGACATGGAATATAGCCAAAATTAATTTAAGTTTCTGTCAAAGCAGAGCTGTTATCAACAGTATTATCAAAGCCTTACAGTGAACTGGACTGGCCTCACTGAATGATGAAACTTTGGGGAAATCTTTTTAAGTGGAAGAAAACATTTGTGAAATTGCCGGCAATGGGTAGAATTTGGGTAGTAGAATAATAAGGACAGCATCGTAATGTGGATGCTACTGCATGTTGTGGCTGCAATCTGTTTTATAAGCTTCCATGCCAATTCTCCAGAAAGGACAATAAGCCAATCTCCTATATGATACGGTCAATGGTTTGGTCCTTGATACCCTGTCCTCACTTAGTCCATCCCAATGGTCTCTCTTCTCTTTAGGGGTATCATTTTACAGCCATTGCAGTGAATGGGTCGATGCATTGACTGTGTTGTGGAATAGGCCATGTTGCCAGTGATCACAGACAGATAGGAGTTTTCCAGATTGATATTTTATTTAACCTTTATTTAACTAGGCAAGTCAGTTAAGAACAAATTCTTATTTACAATGACGGCCTACTCCGGCCAAACCCGGACGATGCTGGGCCAATTGTGCGCCACCCTATGGGACTCCCAATCATGTCCGGATGTGATACAGCCTGGATTCGAACCAGGGACACCTCTTGCACTGACATGCAGTGACTTGGACCACTGCGCCACTCGGGAGCCGAGGGGCCTCTAGAGACACCTATGACACCCTAAAATATTATCACAACACTAGCCTTTTGTCTTCAGCTCCATTGCCTCATAAACGCATCACCAAAAGGGATATTGTGAAACATTGTCCATAGTGTCAAAGCTCGTGGCAGGTTAAAGAATGCAATTCTACTACAGTAAGAAACTTCTCTACCACTGACCTGCTGGCTCTGCAGTAAAGATACCAACAACAACTAAAAGAATTGGGGGCAACAAACAGCAGCAGCTGATTGGAACT
The DNA here is from genome assembly GCF_045791955.1 of Oncorhynchus clarkii lewisi. Taxonomy (NCBI): domain Eukaryota; kingdom Metazoa; phylum Chordata; class Actinopteri; order Salmoniformes; family Salmonidae; genus Oncorhynchus; species Oncorhynchus clarkii. The sequence continues at coordinate 41,051,244 of NC_092156.1, forward strand.
GAGCACAATAGCTGTGCCAGAATGTGCTCTGTATTAAGGCCAGATTGCTCATGACAACTTGCCTCAGGGGGACCCTTTGCATGGGACTGCATTGTTCACACATTTTCAACCAGGCCCAAAATAAGCTGTGAGTCACATGACCTATCGCCTCAAAGGTGGTGGCAGTCCCATGATATGCCTGCATAGGCCACTGTCCTGGGAGAGGCTGGCACAGGCCTCTGCAATCAATTCTACTAACAGGCAGGGACTCTGACAAGGCCCAGCACCATCTGTCTGGGCAAAACCATCGCCACGCCACACTGGCACCCGGGCAGCAGCCCAAACTGGCACCCGCAAGACAAACAAGCCCCCTCAGACTCACACTGTCTCTCAGTCTGTCTCATTCTCTTTCTCCATGTCCCCCTCGTTCTCCTTCTTTCTCCCTCAAACACAACAAAAATCAGTGCAGTACACACACACACGCGCGCGCGCGCACGCACGCACACACTGCACTCACATACACGCACAGACAGAAAAACATGCATCCACCCACCCACCCACCCACCCACGCACAGACACACATACAGGTGTTCAGTGGCATCCATGTATGGCACCATAGTGTGACATTAATTAGTTACATGTAGTCTGTTGGGCAGAAGGTGGGTGCAGAGCTTTTGAAACAACCACAGAACAAAACAATCTCTGCTAGGAGTTCAAAAGAACAGAAATACAAGGCTACATGCATCATCGGAGACATCTGAGGGAGAAAAATCACACAGCATCGCTAATGGTCCTCATTATTATGCAAATGCCATTTTATTCAATTTTATCCCTTTCTCTCACTGGCCCATATGTGCAGTGAGTCCGCACAGAGGCAGACAGAGTGAGGCTCCATGCTGAGCATCTAGCCACATGGAAATAACTCCATCTGGGTGCCCAGAGAGACTGTGTGTGTCAGTGTGTGTGAGCATGCCCTGGTACCGGTCTCCAATACACAAGGGGTCCCAACTGTGCCAGTGCCCACGCCACCACAGCCAGGGGGCTGAGCACTGATCCTAGTGGGAATCATCACCAACCCGGGGGAAAGAGGACATGACTAGAACACTGGGACTGGGAGTAATGTTTTCACTGAACCAGAGTTTATGAGCATCCTAATTATACTGCTGGTCACCACTAACCCAGAGTATGCTGCAGCAGTCATTGACCTAGAGTGTATCATCTATGAGTGGGGGCTGTGGGCCCATTCAGGGTCCCCAGTGACCCGGACAGAGGGGACGTAATGGGGACAGTGGAGTGTCAAACACTTGAGGTCATTGATAATGTGAGGCAATGGCTGCGCTGGGGCTCGTTACTGGTCTGGGTTACTGCCTCATTGGTTTAGATATGATGGAAATTAGCTAATAGAAGCTGCGATGAGCATAGCTTCTCATAGTCATGACAGAAAGACTGGCGGCATTTCAGAACTCATATGAAGCAGAATCAAAACGACTCAACTAAGCTTAAAGGAAGTGGCAATGAACTGCTGTCACTCAGAGTAGCTGGACGCTGTTTTCTAACTTTCATCACATATTTTGTTTTGACAGAAATAAGATGTCTAATATGACTAATGATAACTGAGAAAAGTCACAATTAGACAATGGTAGATCAGTGATGATGTTTGGCTTTAGGATTAGGAAGCCTATCAGACTATTCAGAAATCTAAATATTAAGATATTATTTTACATCTGCAAAGACTTAGCTTGTGAACACCCCCACCACACACACACACGTACTCCTAACACACACGTGTGTGCACATGCACACTCAAACAGTCACTCCCACTGCTTTAGACGCTTGTTGCAGATGTGCTAAAGTGTGAAAGGGTGAAAAAGGCATTTGAATAAAGCAGAATTCATGCACATGTATACCCCACAGTGGAGAATGCATATGGGAGAACGAAACCTAATGTAGAGCACTCCAACACAGCCTGGAGTCAAGAATGGAAATACAGAGGAGGCCTACAAAGAAAGGAACTGGAGAAATCAATAGCTGCAGATCATGTAGCATACAAATCAAATATCACAGATCTTCCGAACGCTGTCTGAACCTGCTCTCTGAAGACAAGAGGCTTAGCGCCAGGGAAGTGCATGCTTCCGTCTCTATCAGTGATCCAGAGCCTGAGTCAAAGACCACACACTCCCACCCACACCACACAGGCTTATACCACCCGAGCAAGAGAACACATTCCATTACACAGTATCAACCCCAATTGCTTTCACAAAACTAGCGTTAATATAGTGGTTAATTAAAAAGCCACAAGAAACTACCACACAGTTTCTTAGGTCAATCAGACTAGACAGGGAAACCTAGGAAATTAGTTTTTTGCATTACATTTTCTCACATATGGTGAGCAGGAGAGATATTTCTGTATAAGATAGCTTTATGATATTGAAGGGTGTTGAGAACTCTACCAGAGTAGTTTGGGATTCACGTTGGCACTCAAACAGATTTGTGATTGTTGTAGTGTGGGTTAGCAAAGTTAATTGAAGGTCTAGTTTGTTTTTTTCCCCAGAAAGATGAACTTCATCCGACCTTCAAGGCATCCTGAACAAAGGGGGAAGTGTTACAAAAGACAATAGTGAACCATAACATCACTGAGTCATCCTAACTTCAATCTGCTGATACAGACAGACTATCAGTCCACCCAGCGAAGGACAGAGCAGGACATCAACCATTACAGCAGGCAGCAGCACTGATACAGACAGATACAGGAAATCCAGAGCTCATAGAACAGAAGGCCAGAGTGAATCATAAACCACAGTTCCTCCTGCTGTGGGCCATAGACACACTTTTAAAATGTAGATTTCCCATAACAAAAGGCCAGCCTGCATCATAAACCACATCCACGTCATTCCATCTGCGGGGCCAACGACGCACACGCTGAATGTTTCGAGTTCACATATTGCTTTTCATCCAGCTTAAATGCAGTGACACACAGAGTGCTCACCTCCCTGCTTTCCACCTGTCAATCATCTCAGTAGACGTGAATAAATCCCCGCATTGGTACAGTCGGTCACCCTGTCGCTCAACTTCGTTCTAACAGAGCAGGAAAAAGACCAGGTGGAAATGGGGAGGGAGGAATCCCTCTGTCTCGCTCCATTCCTTTCACATCCATCATTTTCTGTGGGCCTTCTCTGTAATCTCCCTGAAGTGAGAATCACATTTTAATTAGGTCTATCCATTGTTAGCGGTTCATCTCCCAGCTCCCAGTCCCTACATGCTGCTACGTGCTCACCCTGTTGGCTTTGCATCTCTGTCAAAGACGACACAGTCCCAGCTCCCTGTCAGCATCCAACATCTCCCTCATCTCTCTCTGTCTTTTCATTCTTTAACCGCTCCAGCTCCGATCACAATCTTGTCCTCCTGCCACCAACAACAAACCAGACAACAAAGTCCTCTGTTCTTTAAATGGAGTTTTTTTTTTTTGCTCAGCCAAGATGCTTCCTTGGAAAGAATACAACACAACAACAGAGCCAGAAAATAAAGCATGCATAATATATCATATGTGAGGGAAGTGGCTGTGAACGCACAGAGCAGGAGACTGGCCCCACCTGTTAGCGTGTCACTCATCCTCTCCCCCAACACACATCGTTCCCGGGTGGAGCTGACATTTCTCTCCCTAACGTTTCCTTTCTCTTCCCTGTCTGCTGCTGGGCGGCTGACAGCCACTCCCCACATGGGGCGACTGAGGCTCTGGGAGAAAGCCACAGGAAGCCATGTTTTACCCAGACAAAAAGGAAACAAAGACGAAGCCATGCTTTGGAGTAAAAGCAGTGGAATAGGTAAAAGGCTTAATATTGGAGACGAAACCAATGAGGACATGTTGTGGAACAGTAAACTATTGGCAAGCAAACAGAGTTGAAGCAGTGCCCTTCTGGCTGGTGCTTGCATCCAGTGTATGATTTAGTGCATTGTGGTACAGGACTAACAATGCACTACGCTGAGCCTTAAGGACCCGTGGTTCTTACTGTCAGTGCATGCATGGATAATCTTAATAGGGTTATTGCTCTTTGCTATGGGTAAAGGCTTTTCCATGGACCGAGATGTCTGTGTGTATTAGGCATAGTGCACAGCACAGGAGGTTGATGGCACCTTAATTGGGGAGGACGGGCTCACGGTAATGGCTGGAGCAGAATAGGTGGAATGGTATCAAACACATCAAACACAAGGTTTCCATGTGTTTGATGCCTTTCCATTTGCGCCGTTCCAGCCACTATTATGAGCCGTCCTCCCCTCAACAGCCTCTACTGTTGCACAGCATATATGGATGTAGTATTGTGGTTTGAGCACTCTATACACAGCAAAGGGAAACGCATATCTCTGTAACTGGCACACCTAAGTACACTTGGCTGCAGAGAGAACGCTTGGCGTAAGGAGGGGAAAATGTTTACGGCAAACACACTGTTGTCTACACAGATATCACAGGGCAGATTTATTTGGAGGCCAAACGCTCCATTAGTTGGGGTTTTTAATTAGCACACTTGTGAGGGAGGGTCATTAGGAATGACTTACAGCTCTGAGAGAGGGATGACAGGGCCTGCTAAGGGAAAAGACAGAAACACTGCTGACTCCACCTCTGACACCACAACACAAAGATCTATCTACCCACTGGTCACAGACGTAAATTCAAAGTCTATTCCACGTTGGTTCAATGTAATTTCATTGAAATGACCTGGAAACAACGTTGATTCAACCAGTGTGTGCCCAGTGGGTATCTATCTATCTATCCTTCTATCCATCTGTGCCACCAGCCAAAACAACAGCAAAAATGTCAATACAACGCTGTGCAAACACAACACACATAAGATGGTACCGGAGAAGAAGGCTGACGGTTTACGTGTCCCTAATCGATTATGTTTTTACTTATTTTGTACATAATGTTGCCGCTACCGTCTCTTTTGTCTGAAAATAACTTGTGGGCATCAGAACTGCAATTACTCACCACGAACTGGCAGAATCCTTTTTTTCCTTTAAACGAGCCCGACGTGTATGACATACTGCTTTCCCGGGAACAGGGCCAGAAACAGGTCATTTGTGTGAAGAGAAGGCTGAGAATTGAAAGGCGATCGAATAAACCCCCAATGCCTTCCATTCTGCTAGCAAAAAATAAAATCAGTGACCTGCGCGGAAGATTAAACTACCAACGGGACATTAAAAACTGTAATATTTTATACTTCACGGAGTCGTGGCTGAACGACGACGTTATCAACATCCAGCTGGCTGGTTATATACTGTATCGGCAGGATAGAACAGTGGCGTCTGGTAAGACAAGGAGCGGCGGACTATGTATTTTTGTAAACAATAGCTGGTGCATGATATCTAAGGAAGTCTCAAGGTTTTGCTCAACTGAGGAAGAGTATCTCATGATAAGCTGTAGACCACACTATCTACCTAGAGATTTTTCATCTGTTTTTATCGTAGCTGTCTACATACCACCACAGACTGAAGCTAGCACTAAGACCGCACTCGATGAGCTGTATTCCGCCGTAAGCAAACAGGAAAATGCTCATCCAGAGGTGGTGCGCCTAGCGGCTGGGACTTTAATGCAGAGAAACTGAAATCTGTCTTACCAAATTTCTAACAGCATGTTAAATGTGCAAACAGAGGGAAAAAGTCTGGACCACCTTTACTCCACACACAGAGACACATACAAAGCTCTCCCTCGCCCTCCATTTGGCAAATCTGACCATAATTCTATCCCCCTGATTCCTGCTTACAAGCAAAAATTAAAGCAGGAAGCACCATTGACTCGATCAATAAAAAAAAGTGGTCAGATGAAGCAGATGCTAAACTACTGTTTTGACTGTTTTCCTAGCACAGACTGGAATATGTTCCGAGATTTCTCCAATGGCATTGAGGCGTACACCACATAAGTCATTGGCTTCATCAATAAGTGCATCGATGACGTCGTCCCCACAGAGACCGTACGTACATACCCCAACCAGAAGCCATGGATTATAGGCAACATCCGCACTGAGCTAAAGGCTAGAGCGGCCGCTTTCAAGGAGTGGGACTCCAACCTGGAAGCTTATAAGAAATCTCGCTATGCCCTCTGATGAACCATCAAACAGGCAAAGCGTTAATACTGGACTAAGATCGAATCGTACTACACCGGCTTTGACTCTCGTCAGATGTAGCAGGGCTTGCAAACCATTACAGACTACAAAGGGAAGTACAGCCGAGAGCTGCCCAGTGACACGAGACTACCAGACGAGCTAAACTACTTCTATGCTCGCTTCGAGGCAAATAACACTGAAACATGCATGAGAACCCCAGCTGTTCTGGAAGACTGTGTGATCACACTCTCCACAGCAGATGTAAGTAAGACCTTTAATACTTCTTAGGGATCAGGCCCCTTTTTCTCCATTTCCGCCTGAATGATGTACCCAAAGCAAACTGCCTGTTTGCTCAGGACCTGAAGCCAGGATATCCATATTATTGCTACCATTAGAAAGAAAACACTTTGAAGTTTGTAAAACTGTTTAAATAATGTAGGAAAATATAACACAATAGACATGGAAGGAGAAAATCCAAAGAAAAACCAACTGGTTTCTTTTTTTTTTAGAGACCATCCTCTTATAAAAATGCAAGAGAAAGCTCATAATGTAAAATAGCTCCCTGGGTGTCAGCAGTCTATGTTCAAAGTTTCAGGCTTGTAAAAAACAAATATGAAATAAAAGTTTTTGTATGAGGACACAGTCTTGAAAATCTGTTGAGCTCCTGCTAAAATCGGTTTCCTATTGAACATACTTCTTTCCGAAGGATATATCATATTTTGATTACATTTTAGGGTGTAGAGTAAATACAAATGTATTGTGACTTGTTGAAACAAAGTTTAGGGGTAGATTTTCGGATTCCTTTCTCTGCAAGTTGAATGAGTGGATTACTCAACTAGATATACAGACTTGACACTACATGTTATCTCTGGCACCCTTTGGATGACAAATCAGAGGAAGATTTAAAAAAAATATTTAATCTTTATGTATGAAACCTGTGCAGGTGGAAAAATATTTTGATGCGGGGCGCCGTCCTCAAACAATCACATGGCATGTTTTCGCTGTAATAGCTACTGTAAATTGGACAGTGCAGTTAGATTAACAAGATTTTAATATTTCGGGTGATATAAGACACTTATATGTACCTGAATGTTTAACCGCTATAATAACTATGAGAATTTATTTGAATATACGCGCCCTCCAGTTTCAACGGAAGTTGACCCGCTAGCGGGACACTAAACAGGTCAGCATTCACAAGGCCGCAGGGCCAGACGGATTACCAGGACGTGTACTGCAATAATGCGTTGACCAACTGGCAAGTGTCTTCACTGACATTTTCAACTCTCCCTGTCTGAGTCTATAATACCAACATGTTTAGGGCAGACAACAATACTCCCTGTGCCCAAGAACACTAAGGTAACCTGCCCAAATGAATACTGACCCGTAGCACTCACGTCTGAAGTCATGAAGTGCTTTGAAAGGCTGGTCATATCAACACCATCATCCCAGAAACCCTGGACCCACTCCAATTTGCATACCGCCCCAACAGATCCACAGATGATGCAATCTCTATTGCACCACACATTGCCCTTTCCCACATGGACAAAAGTAACACCTATGTGAGAATGCTATTCATTGACTACAACTCAGCTTTCAACACCATAGTGCCCTAAAAGCTCATCAATCAATAAGGTGGGACTAAACACACCTCCCTCTGCAACTGGATCCTGGACTTCCTGATGGTCCGCCCCCAGGTGGTAAGGGTAGGTAACAACACATTCGCCATGCTGATCCTCGAAACAGGGGCCCCTCAGGGGTGCGTGCTCAGTCCCCTCCTGTGCTCCCTGTTCACTCATGACTGCATGGCCAGGCACGACTCCAACACCATTATTAAATTTGCCCGATGACACGACAGTGGTGGGCCTGATCACTGACAATGACAAGACAGCCTATAGGGAGGAGGTCAGAGACCTGGCCATGTGGTGCCAGGACAACAACCTCTCCCTCAACATGATCAAGACAAAGGAGACGATTAAGGACTACAGGAAAAAGAGGATCTAGCACACCCACATTGTCATCGACGGGGTTGTAGTGAAGCAGGTTGAGAGCTTCAAGTTCCTTGGTGTCCACATCACCAACAAACTAACATCGTCCAAGCAAACCAAGACAGTCGTGAATAAGGCACGACAAAACCTATTCCCCCTCAGGAGACAGAAAAGATGTGGCATGGGTCCTCAGATCCTCAAAAGGTTCTACAGCTGCACCATTGAGAGCATCCTGACTAGTTGCATCACTGCCTGGTATGGCAACTGCTCTGCCTCTGACCGCAATGCACTACAGAATGTAGTGCGTACGGCCCAGTACATCCCTGGGGCCAAGCTTCCTGCCATCCAGGACCTCTATACCACCCTAGTCATAGACTGTTCTCTCTGCTACGGCACGGCAAGCAGTACCGGAGCTCTTGGTCCAAGAGGTTTCTAAACAGCTTCTACCCCCAAGCCATAAGACTCCTGAACATCTAATCTTTTACACCGCTGCTACTCTCTGTTGTTATCATCTATGCATAGTCACTTTAATAACTCCACCTACATGTACATATTACCTCGACTAATCTGTGCCCCTGCACATTGACTCTGTTCCGGTACTCCCCTGTATATAGTCTCGCTTTTGCTATTTATTTCTAAACTGCATTGTTGGTTAGGGGCTCGTAATTAATATTTCACGGTAAGATCTACACCTGTTGTATTCGGCGCATGTGACTAATACAATTAGATTTTGATTTGATTTGATTTGTCACCAACACTGTCTGCACATGTCTACCCTCTAAAAAAACACACAAATAGCCCAAACAAATCCCTGCCTTAGTTCACAACCCTGAGTCACTCATTTTACAAACACAAAACACTTTACAAACACAAAACACCAGACTACAAACTACTATTAGATACAACACACACACTGCAACTCACAGAGAATTCAGGATCGTACCGTTTTCAGGGTGCTCCATTTCCCCGATGCTGCCATCCGGGGTGGTCCTCTCGTAGTGGTCCTCAGGCAGGGTCAGTGGCCCGATGCGGGGGCCTGATGATGACTTACTGCTGGGCGTTTCGGATTCCTCCAGGCCACTGTCATAGTAACTGTGCTGAGATGCATCCTGCAGATCCTGCACCGGATTGGCTGTGGAGAATGTCACTCTGCGATGGGGGAGCTGAAACCAGAGTAGAGCTCCATCAACATAAAAGTCTAACAGAAACCTTCTTAATAGAGGAGCATAATGATAAACGACAGAAGACCATGTCCTATATAAAAGCATAGACTCAACTCTATTAGCTGTAATGGAGTTGACTGCAGGGGGAATCTCTCTCTTACAGAGATAAGTTTACTAAATGGCCAGTTGCCATCTTCAACAATGGAAAGATGACTTCTCATGGCACAAACACAAGCACACTCCCTCGCCCACGCACACCCCTCGTAAAACTGAGGAAACCACTGATACAGCAGAAAATGCCTTATTGCCTATTCTGTGCTGCTAAAAGTCTGTGGTGGAGATCAATAACCCAGGTCTGTACTCCACTCTCCCCTTCTCCATCCTCCCCTCTTCTTTCAGGCAAACTAAACAGATCCATTTTAGTAGTGATTGGAAGCATTTGGACAGTCATTTTAGCACGTATACTGTACAGGAACCAGCTTTTAGAGCATACATTACCATCAACACTGGGTTGTTAATCAGGCCTACCAGACCACTAATGCTGCCACGATGGTTTTGCTATTATCAATCATAAATTATCTAGCAACTTTTAATTTACTCTCTCCTCTGTTTCATTAATTCATTCTCTTTCTTTCTTTCTTTCTTTCTTTCTTTCTTTCTTTCTTTCACTCACAATCAGTACTTCCTATCTGTGTTCTGAAGTGCTGGCCAACATATGCTGTGTGTAAACTTCCTCCTCCCACATGCCCCAGTGCAAATGGTCATGGCCATACAAAAAGCCCATCGTTAACATTTGCACGGGAAAAGTTAGTGAGCTTTATCCATGAATTTAAGCCTTACTGAACGAGATGTTTACTACTTCTAAAATCTCTCTCTCGCACTGTGTTTGTGTGTGTGTCTTAGAGCATAATCTTTTATGTGTTTCCTCCCTTAATTACATTATTTGATTTGCAATAAGGACCATAATGTGACGTCTTGACGACTGGTAAAATAAATGTCTTGAGAACCTCTTACAAACATCCTAACATGCTTCTTAACGACGTCCTGGTAACTGACAGGGAACTACACAAAGGTCCACCAGAGAACATTCCCTTGGGACCATTACGTGATGTCCCCCCCTGCAAACAAAAATGTATCGTTAGGACATCCCTGGAGCATCACAAAATTGTTGCCTAAAGTGGTCAGGATGTTGTGTCATGGTCCCCTGCAGGTTTTGTCTAGTTCCCAGTTTGTCCCGGAGATATCCCCAATAATGTTTTTAGGATGTTCTTGGGATGTTGTGTCATGGTCCCCTGGAGGTTTTGTCTAGTTCCCAGTTTTGTTACAGGGATGTCCCAAGGACATTTTATGACATTCTCGGAATGTTGTGTCATGGTCCCCTGGCATCCTAAAAATGATCCAGGAACTAGACAAAAGCTCCAGGGGACCATTTATTTTGATTTATTTAACCAGGCAAGTCAGTTAAGAACAAATTATTATTTACAATGACGGCCTAGGAACAGTGGGTTGTTCAAGGGCAGAACTTGGGGGATTCAATCTAGCAACCTATCGGTTACTGGCCCAACCATAACATAACGTCCTGACTACTTTTGGTGACCATGTTGTGACGTTCTAGGGACATCTTAACAGCAAATTTTGTTTGCAGGGACGTTCCTTTGGGACATTCACGCAATTTCCTGAAAACAACCTAAAAAGGTAATGACATGGTCTTCAGTGACAACCTGGAAACTTACAGGTAACTAGACAAAGGTTCCCCAGAGAATGTTCCCTTGGGACCATCATGAAACGTCCCCTTGTGGTCATCGAATGTCCCACAGATAACGTCCTGTAGGTACCAAATAGGAACCTTTTCGCAACATTGTCTAATTGACATCAAAACGTTCTCAGAACGTCAGTGGGACAACGTCTGGCCAAGACTTAATGGGACCTAATCGAAATGTCATCTAATGTCCTTAGGACAACCCCTCTTTGCTGGTTTGCTTTACTAGGACGAACCGAGGTAATGGTATTCTCAAGGAGAACTCTCAGACTGTGATTAAAGGTCTCCAAGGCAGACACATTACTATTTAAATGTAAGGGGGCATTTAGTTGTTTAAATATGGATTCTTGCTTAAACTGCTCCTCCAGGCATAGCTACAGAGTCAGCATTTTGGTAGGCTGGGAGGCCGAGAGGCTGGGGCTACGCAGATGGGAAATAAGATTCTCCCTTTTAGTCTGAACACAACTACTCCATCAAGCCTGGAGGAGTTACAAAGAGGAGACAGAGGGGGGGGGAGCAGTAGAGGGATCAACGCTTGGGGCTAGAGGCGACTTGGAGGAGATTCTAGAGGACTGGAAGCTGGAAACTCAGAAAGACTTAGAGCTGGGGGTGGGGCTAAAGCAAAATCCGAGAGGACTGTATGTAAATGTGAATATCTAATCAATCTGATCAGTGTCACATAGAATTATCCTTCCTTGCGCAATGTCACATGGTTTGATCATGATATGAGTGCAAAAGAATATACAGATGGGATTTGTCTGAATCAGAGAGTTTGATGCCCAGACTGAGGATTCGTCTGGCCTGGCACAGTAGAGCGTAAATTAAGCCCTGTAGCTGGCTGATGGAGCTGGCTGTTCTTCTCACAGTAGGTGTGGTCTGGTGAGAAGTGTTGCTCTAATGGAAGGAGAGACATTCTCAGTTCAGCATGGGCCTGTTGAGGCCAGTGGGAGCGCGTTTTTTGTTGTTGTCTGTGAGTGATTCATTCACACCATTACTCCTGCATCCTGTCATTTGAAACGGTGTGAACAGTGAGATTCGTCATTAGTGGCAGCTACATTCACACTGGCTGATGCTGGCTACAATAATGCAGGGCTTCACTGTGACAACATTACGGCATTTCAAGGCCACTGCACTCATTGTTAAGTGCATGATTTCCTGGGTATAGAAAGGTTTTCCCATGGAGGGAAAGGTAGTCTCAGAGACAGTGAAGAGCATGAATACAACTCACCAAATGGCAATATATAAGGGTTTGTTAATCTAGCCATCTATGTGCTCCCTCTCTCCTCTCTGTCCCTATCCCCTTCTTTATAAAAAATAATGTTTTCTCCTCCTTCATCCTTATCCTCTGTTCTCCATCCTATCTAGTCTCATCTCCCTCTTCCCTAATTCATGTTGACCCCCGTATAGTGTCTGCCTCTTGCCCCTGTCCCCCTCCCTCCCTCCCCCTCTGTCTCTTGTCCTCTAGTTTTCTGGTAGCTGTGTCTCTTTGATAAGCCTGCAGTTTTGAAGACTCCAGTTCCAGACTACTTGCCTCCAAGCTATTGCACCTACAATACAAAAACAACTATATGATAGAGAAAGAAAGCGAGAGAGAGAGAGAGAGCAAGAGAGAAAACAAGAGGGGATTCGGTCAGCAACAGAGGAGACGGAGTGAAATCGAAAAAATAAAAACAGATCTGAATGCAATTCTTTCACTTTGCTTCACTTTCTATGATTTTATGCTTGCTGCATCTCTTCAGAGGTGCACTCCTTCATTGTCATATTTGTTCGTGCAGCTCATCTTTCCTGTGCTCTCCTCCACGCCTTCAGAGAACGCGGCTCATTGATCCCCGCGTACACGCCCAGACTGCCAGAGCCACAGCGCACTCACAACACACTGTAACTAACTGGGAATGCTGCTAGGATTTACATGCAGGGCAGCTAATAAACTGTCAAGAGTTTACAAAACATACAGGGACTCCAACTAACGCCAGAGCTTGAGTTGAACAAGGCACTGTTTATACTGCTATAAACCTATACGACAGTATTGGATAGAGAGTTACAGACACACATGCATTGCATTTTGTTATGCCAGGATTTAATTGATCTTGGCAAAACTATGTCAAATGATTATGTAATGAACCTCCAGATTAACTTTCAAGAGAAATCCTTGACTCCCTTACACATACTGTGAACCAAAATAGATCACAAGAGGCATCTCCCATACTAGAACTAGCCTTGCAGTAAAGCATTTGACTTTGATCAGTTAGAAAAGAGGTAAATTGCTAAACTCCCCGTCTCTAAAAAAAACTCCTCTTACTGCAATTGGTAGTTGTTACAAGCCCATTTACCCCCACTTCCTTCTAAATCGCTACCATGGCTCTGATTGTCCTAGCTAGACCATTACCCCTTTCTATCCCCTTTTCTCTCTCTTTCTCTGCTGTCTGTTCAATGCTCCCTGCAATTCTCTCTACCTCCATGGAAAAATCCTACTCTCCCACCATACTCTCCCCATTGTCTCAGTCTCAATCTCTCTCCGCACTGCTCTCTCTCCCTCCATCTTCCTCTATCCATCCTTTTCTGTCTCTCTGTCACTCTCCCTCTCTTTGGCAGAGTAGCTTGCCATTGGGATTTAGAGGAAATTGAATTGAATTATGAAGGAATTTCTCTGCAGTACGATTGGCATAATTTCCCCCCTCACAATAAAACATCATTCTCATATCTCTCGGTGTGGGAGAATGAAAATAGGCCGTGCACAATTCTTTCTCTCATCCTTTTAAATTGAATTTTTCATATCACCAGGCCACGGAGACATCTGCCATTTCCTTTAAGATGGGCAGCAAACCCATTTCATAACATCAGAAAGGCACAAACTGTGATTCAATGGGGAAAAGTTCTACATCCAACAGCAGTGTATGTATTCCTCAACACTGAATGATAACAAAGGGCAGCATAGATCTCTGCAACTTGAAAAGGTAAAAGCATACCAGTACTATGATTTGTATATGTTTGCCTTCACAACCCATTTGGAGCACTTCATTCAAACCTTAGTGGAGCTGAGTGTCTTATTCCTAACCTCACTCTCTCTCTCCCACTCATGTTGTCTCTGCCTCTCCCTTGGGCATGTGAGGCTTTCTGTGTTTTTTTCTATATTAAACTGTACTGTATACAAATAAAGAGGAAATGGGTCTCATTCAATCTCCACTCCTTTTGTTTTAAGAGACCTAGTGCTGAATTGACAAACAAGGTAGGCTTTTACAGAAGATGAGAAAATGCTGCCTACATTAACATAATGAGAAAATGACAGTAATTGTCATCATTTACAATAACTCACCCATTTCGAAGTAATGAGAAATGTTAAAAAACCTCCCTGTAGAATATGAAATATAGTCACACAAGGCTTTGTCAATCAGGCCATAAAGAGGGTGTGGAGGAGAGGAGAGATGGAGAAAGCCAGACACCAGAGAAATTAATCCGCAATATCCACTCCCTAGTGGGTACCTTAGTCCCCCTCAAAGTTCTCTTTTTCAGGGTGAATATCTCTATTCCTGCGCTATCGGCTGGGAGGCATGCATGGAGCTCCAATTGCTTAAAAGAAGTGGAACATAATGGGGTTGTGAAGTGAGATGACAAAGCCTTCAAGCATGCTTAAAACTTTTTTCTGGGCTTCCTCTTCCTTCACCCCCCCCCCCCCGGAATGTCTATTAATAGCGTCTCATATCCTTGGTGATCGTCTTCATTTGTTAGCCTACATAGGAGATGGAAGTTCTGATTGACAAGTCATTTTATGAGGAAGAGGATCTTGGAAATGCATCTGCATCTCATTCCTGCGCTCTAAGTAATCCGTTGGAAACAACTTGACGGGCATTCCATGTGTCCCTTCATCTGATCAAATCAAGGAACTGGTGACATTAAAAAATCATGCTTAATTAGATCCGGAGCTGCCTTTTTCATCTCTGGCTACAAGCACCCTGCCACTGCCAAAGCAGTGGGACATGTTCCCTCCATTGATCTATCTCAGCAGACCAGGGGATTCAGCAGGGACCTAACACTGTGAAACGAGGCAGGAAAAAAAAACGACATACCAAAAAATCATCAGATCAATAGATTATTCTATCTGAGCTAGCGAGATGTGCTGTGTGTCCTCTATTGCCTCTCAATCACATTGCTTGGCAGGCTAGCTAGAATGTAGTCGGGGAAAAAAATCTAAAGGTATCAAAAGGCTGAGAAGCATCAAAGCCTAGGAAACAAACAGTCCAAATGATCCCGTGGTAAATGTCTACTGTAGCAGTGTTTATTAGTGGTGTGAGGGTTAGCTGTTTGTTCACCCACATCTGACCGCAATTGCAAACATCCCAACCTATCTGCAACCCCCAACTATATGTGATAAAGTGAAAATCTGAGGCCCGCGCCCGCGCCCAACCCTAACTCGCAAATATAAAACGAGCTGTTGGCTACAGTCACAGGCCGCTTTTTGATTTATTTGACAGAGGGTGCATGATTTTCTGTTGCCTGATTTAGATATGTTTCCGCTTATAATTTCCAACATTTTGGTAGGCTATTTGTTAGTCAACTTGTCTATAATTAGATACATGCATCTTCACTTCTGTCATTATACAGTATGATGCCCTAGAAGACTACAGAAACCCTTGCTCAGCAGAATAATGTCATAAATCGATCAAATTAATGCTTCAATCTAGCTGACATCAGTAAAGTTCTCTGTCATCTTTTGTGGCGCATCTTTCGTGTTTAGTGTTTGGGGAGAAAAATACTTACGACATTAGTTTGACTGGTTGTAATGAAATAGAAAGCTCTAAAAACGACATGTTTTGATAAGATTTCAGTTCGGCATATTAAGCATGAAATTAAGCAAGAAATGGAGTTCATATTAAGGCTATGCGAGAGAATATAGACCTATTGTCATTGTCCAGATTTCTTTCCGTTGAACCCATCTGAACAGTAGGCTACAGTTCCCTTGACATGCCATAGGCCTTTTTCAAGTCCCCGTCTTGGGACTGTTGAATTTGTATAGCGCCTCACAATCATCACACATAACATAGCCTGCTATCATCCTCTTTTACAACTTCACCAACTCTTTCTCAAACTTGACTTTTCTGTCCCTCCCGTCTCTTTATTTCCAACTCTCCAATTCACAGCTTTTCTTTTATTGAATTCAATTCCAACATTGTCCTTTTTTGGATCGATAACGTTCACTTTTTCTGCCCGTTCCCAAAAGCATTTGGTGATTGGATGTGTAGGATATTTAGAGCACGAAATGTTAGGCCCTGAATCTCAGGCAGACACACTAATGCCAGATAGCCTAAGATAATGAAAGAAAAACCTTAAATGTAGCCTATGGATATAAATTGCACAAGAACTATACATGTATGTCTTTTTTAAGGTATTGTTTTCTCTTTGTTCAATCCGCCGCCATCCACCCTTCTTTCATCAACACAATATTTCATGACACTAAACCCGCCCGTGGATATAGCCGCGGGGACTGTGGGTTATGAGTCAACCCGCGCATCACTGTTTATCCAGCACGCTGTGAAGAGGCCAGGCTCAGATAGATGCCAGGCTGATGAATCTGCAACTTTCTCCACTTAATGAATTAAAAGCTGATTAGTGATCGATAGGGACAGGGTTGGCTGTTGGGGGAAAGGGTGCAAGGCCACATCATAGAAGAAGAGGTTTTGTGAGGAAAACCACAGGTCAACGGTTGAAAACCACTGTCGTAAACAATAAACAAACTATCCAATGAAGCCTTGTAATCAGAAAACATTGATCCAGCATTTCCAATTAAGTGGGAATGGATGTTGGGGTGAAAAGTTTGGAGAAGTGCTCACTCGCGGTATTAGCAGGGTGCAGTAAAGCTCTGATGGTAAATAAGACAGGATTTTGAATATCTCTCTCTAAAACATAAATCACATAAGCTTTTTTTCTCTAGTGATGTGCCCAGAGTATGTTAAATAAACTCACACCAACACGCCAATGGTTTATCATCTGGCCACAAAGCCACAAGCAACCTAACTGGAGAGACATGCAGTAATACTGTCTTTTTAAAAAGATTGCTGAGAGCATTGCTATGGTCTTAAAAATTAAACACAGTATGTCTTAAAGAGAGTAGTATTGAGTTGGATACAATAACTAATAACAGTGCCCAGGCTAGGCCGTCGGATAATGTGTTATTGTTGAAATAGGTCCAGCATAAGATTGATGACAGATCTGATTATATGATGGCTGAACTAATAACACTGTTGGTGGAAGTCCCTAAGCACAATATCCCAATGTCCCTTCACAGCACATTTGAAACCTATGTGACATATTCATGGCTCATCGTGTCAAATTCTGGTCATCAGAGGACAAAGAACGATGAACCCTATAATTACTGAGGGCCATTCTGTCATCTCCTGTTAGAAAAACACTGCTGATGCTTCTGGAACGACTTGAGTGTCTGATGTTCAGACTACTGCATGCGTGAGAAGCTAACTTCATCGCTGATGATTTAGTGGTTAGTAGGGTCAAGTAGGACAGGGACTGTAGTCCTGAGAGGTTAAAACATGTTGTACTGTCTATGGTGTATAAGGGTTGTAGTTTACAGGATCATAAGACAAAGCCAATGTAGAGATGCCAAAACGTACTGTTTTATAAGGGGGAAAGGTTGTTATCCGAGTTCACTGTGTATGAACAACCCCGCGCACTGCTGCTACTCGCTGCTCATTATCTATGCATTGTCTCTTTACCTCTACCTACATGTATAAATGACCTCAACTAACCTGTACCTCCGCACATTGACTCGGTACCGGTACCCCCTTTATATAGCCTCGTAAATGTTATTTTATTGTGTTACTTTTAAAAAAAACTTTAGCTTATTTAGTAAATATTTTCTTAACTCTATTTTCTTAAAACTGCATTATTGGTTAAGGGCTTGTGCATCTGTTGTATTCGGTGCATGTGACAAATACAATTTGATTTGATTCGATATAACATTGAAGTTGATATAACCAGCATGTCAAGTTTACCTTTAACTTTTAATGAACAACGTTGGATGCATTAGGGTCTCTAGAGGTACAAGTTATCACAGCGCTCATAAATCCAATTCCTTTACAGTGAATTAAAGTGCCAAACTATAAACACGTCCCTGTAACCCACAGGCTACAACATTGATTTACTGTTAAACAGTGGGAATTCCTTAGACTGAAGCCTTTAAACTATTAGCTAAGGTGGGCAAAGACTTCAAAAAAGAGAATCCTCTATTCTCTGCATGCTTATTAATAATGGGAGCAAAGCAATATTGCCTTTGCTGTTGTAGGTGGCAAAGCAACGCAGCAACAGAAATAATTGGCTTTCAGTAGCTGGCAGTAATTGCTACCTATTGTGCACCTAGGCCTGCAGGGTTACCGTTTTTGTCATCACACAGGATTATATAGCATGAGATAACGAATATGATCCGGGGGGGATGTACTGTAAGAGATAGTGGAAAGTGATAGGCAGGGTAGGATGAATGGCTGTTGCCCCTCCATTCTTTTAAATAATTGATCAGAGCTCTAGAGTTAAAACTAATTTGTATTTTCATTCTGTGTGTGTCTCCCAATAACTAGCCCATCAATTACACATCAAAACATGGCTGCATCAGAAAACACAACTGTACGTCTGTCAATGAGGCTGTTGTCTATAAAATGAATATAGAACTGACAAGCTGACAAGTGATGGACACACACACACACACACACACGTGTGTACCCACCCAAGCACACCCACACCTGTCTCATTCTATGCTGCTCACAAATAAGCCATGTTATTTCACACTGAATAATGCGTTATGAATAAAGTGTTTACGCAAAGGGACCCAAATAAGACATTGATTGAAGATGTATTCAGTGCCCAACCAACCCAACACAGAGCCTCTCAATCACACAAATGCATGATTAATACATCAAACAGTATCAGCTCCCCTCCCTTTACTTGTACACGCACATGCACACACACACACAGACGCACGCACACGCACAGATACACACACACACACACAGACGCATGCACACGCACAGATACACACACACACACACAGACGCACGCACACGCACAGATACACACGCACGCACACACACAGTACCCACATACACACAAGTATGAACATGGACACACACACACACACACACACACACACACACACACACACACACACACACACACACACACACACACACACACACACACACACACACACACACACACACACACACACACACACACACACACACACTGCCCCCTCCCTCATGGTTAATACATCAAACAGCATTAGCTTCCTGGATTCCTAAAGCTTAGACAGACACGGTTCTGACAGCCCATGATTCCTCAGTCGCTGTTGCCTCCCCCTCCAGCTTCACCAGCTTCTTTATTCCCTATGAAGTCTACTGTATATGGGTGGTTACAGAACATGCTGCCAAACTAGATTCACTTACGTATTACCTTCGCTTTTGTAAGCTTGTATAATGTCAAGTTAGAAAGCAAACCATACAACATGATGACAGTGGCGAAGGGCTTTATGTAGACTCCAGAGACATAACAATCAATAAGCACATGCATTGATCAACACCGCCTTATTGTAGGAATGCTACATCCTATTTGTATAGTGGTTATTTAGAACAATGTTCTTTATGAATACCCTGCGCTAGTGGTATATCTGTAATCAGTTCTTGGAAAGGCAATTTCACCATCCATCAAAATGCTCAAATCAACATACACTGAATGAGTTAAATTACAGTGTGCCCTGTGCAATTAGGCTGCTTTTCTTTTAACCATTTGTAAAGCAGCAGTGAACAAGGTCTCTTCTGAAAACAGGCCAGTGAATGGAGAGAGCAGGTGGCCTATTGGAACCAACCCTAATGAAATGGACACTCATTAGTATATCAACAGCATTGAAATGCTTTATAATTACCATGGCAACTCCATGGCCTGTTACCCTATAAATACTGGGCTTAAGTGCCCCCTTCCCCCTTCACATTTACAATGATTTTATTATGCTATTGGATTTAACTATTGGATTTTAAACAGGGTTGCTTGCTGTGGCCGCATGAATTAAGCAACAAAAAGACGCTGTCTTTAGCCTTCACTTTGATGCCTATCAACCACACAGGAACTATAATCTTGTCCTTGCCTCACACCGTTCAAACATCATCAATGTCTATGAGCTGTTTTTCACATCAAATGGATTTATTTAAAAAATCCTATTCTCCCAAGTCTCCATTTGGTTACATTTTCTCATGTGCATTACAAAATACAACTTGGATGCTATGAAGTCCTAAATGTGCCTTGACAATCTGAAGCCCAATTATTATGCCAACTTAATATTAGCATTGACATGCTACTATCTGGAGACTGGAGTGGTGTTATCTCCAATTACCTGATCATTTTCAGAGTGAGCAGGTAATCCGTGAAATAGCCTGTTAGGCTGCAAGGACAGAGATGCAACGTCTGTCTCATCTTTTTTACACTAGGACATTTCATTAACTTAAACCAGCAGTTCAGACGTTTCGACGGTAAGACACTTAGCAGATGGATTTAGGTGTTTGAAAGGTATCCGGGGAGTATTACGCCAGTCTAAATGATGTCAGAGTGAAAAGGGGAGGGCTGTCTGTGTTAGGGGCATCCCATTGGGCTGCTGATAGCTTAAGCGTGGCGAGACTCAAATGGATGTGATCCGCTATACTGCAAATCCTAAAAAGCGGATAGAAGAGGCTTTAAAAATCACATTTCCAGGAGCATCATGCAGCCAGCCAACCACAGCAGAGCAGAGGAGTCACGTAAATAAAGACCGTGGTGTTAGACCCTGTCCATCAGCACATTGACAGGACCTGATTTCTTAACTGTCCACTGCAGCCATGTATACTGAACAAAAATATCAACGCAACATGTAAAGTGTTGGTCCAGTGTTTCATGAGCTGAAACAAAAGAGCCCAGGATGCATGTCTGTAATAAAGCCCTTTTGTGAGATAAAATGTGTTCTGATTGGCTGGGCCTGGCTCGCCGGTCGACTAGGCATGGGTGCAGCCATGGGTGGGCCTGGGAGGGCGTAGGCCCACCCACTTGGGAGCCAAGCCTACCCATGGCTGCACCCATGCCTAGTCATGTGCAATCCATAAATTAGGGCATAATAAATGTATTTCAAATTACTCATTTCCTTCTATGAACTGTGCCTCAGTAAAATCTTTGAAATTGTTGCATGTTGCGTTTATATTTTTGTTCAGTATAGATTGATGTGTTTCCTATGTCAGTCAGTCACAGACTACAGGGTGGGTGTCAGTGCAAACTAACAGGGCCGGATTCACGGGCCTACACTGTACTCACTCTCAATAACAGCACCAGTTTTGATACCCGTAGAAAAACAAGGGCCAATTTAACTGAACTACGGCTGCTTGGATTCTTCATAAATCTCCTCAGTCATTTAGGCTGCCATTGCATTTTTATGGAGATGGAAATAGAAGCTCGGATATCACTCTGGGACTCTTTGGAATCCACCCAACTGACACAAAAGTGCCTCAATATGTGAGGATGATATGGATTTCTGGAAGTGATAGTGTGTGCGCGTGCGTGAGTGTGTGTGTGTGTGTTTGTTTGCAAGAGTCCATGTGTGATTTCAGTTCTGTATAAATTGTACGGATTGTTGCCATATCATAAAGTATTATATTGTCTGTTACAGCTATGTTAGGCTACACAGTGAGGACATAGGGAAATAGGATGTGGATGTACAGTACAATACCAGTATAACGTAAAAAATGCACATCAGTGGTATTAAAAGTGACAGAGTTCCACTTTTATTGGTAGAAACAGAAAGAAACACATTGGACAATGTTACACAGCAGGGTGTGCCTCACCACCCACAATAACTGTGTGGGCGAAGACATCCACACACGTGTGCGCACACACACACACACACACACACACACACACACACACACACACACACGTGCGCGCACACAGAGAGTGCAACTGAGGTTTCACTAGAGGAAGGTCGGTTGGGTTTATTGACAAGATTCTTCTGTTTTCATTAAAACTACAGAACTTTTTCATATACCACAATCTTCTCTTCCAGAAGAATCCTACTTAAGGATGAAACCAGTCAGTGTGACATTTCTAGAAGTGTTTTCTGCGTACCAGCCTGACATCTGCCTTCACCATAAACACATAAGGCAGACATACGAGAAGACTCCTAACACGCTGCAAGAGTTCATATCAAAGGGCCCCACATTAACTTGTCAGGATGGAAATAAATAATGAAAAGAAAGAGAGGAACACATCCCAAGTCAGCTAGTGTGGCAGTGCTTTGATATACTATCAAATATAGAGGATGTTGTTCCCACTATTGAAATAAAGTTTCTGCTCCAACTCCACTACGTGTGACAATACTATAAAAAAAACTGCACAAACAATCAGCTTGTTTTAAATAATTTCATTTTAATCTACATTTGTTTTCCTGCCATTGTACTGCTAGCTGACATTCTAAGAGTGAAAGCAGATCTACTGGTGTGGCTCAGCGGAGACCGGTGATATTTGCTGGCGATAATGAAGAACCACTCGAGCAATCCTGCCAATTATTTTTTTTAAACGTTGGTACACTCTTAGAAAAAAAGGTGATATCTAGAACCTAAAAGAGTTCTTCAGCTGTTCCCATAGGATAACCATTTGAACAACCTTTTTTCCCTAAAGGGTTCTCCTATGGGGACAGCCTAAGAACCCTTTAGGAAGCATTTTTTCTAAGAGTGTAGAGTCTGTGAAAAATGCCTCCATTTCCCTGCTGGCATTTTAGTGGCATTTTGATGTGAGGGTGTCTGGAGTGTCCCCAGGAGGGTGTGCTGAAATCCAATATAGACATTACATATAACGATTTCCCTGCACTAGATAACCATCCCATCCCTAACATCTCAAATCAATAGCTAAACCCAAATCCAGATGACCATCTTAAATCAATAGGAAGAAATGAAATGTACTTTAACATTTCATTATATTAACTCCCCCATCCTTTCATGAATAAAGTGAGCATTTCTCCTCATTGTGCAGCATTTGGCGGATATAGAGCGGGTAACTCCCAGGTGGACAGAAACAGTGGGAGAGTGGTTCATTTTTGGACTGAATGCAGTGGTGGCAGGTTCTCTCTGGTCTCTGCGGTAGGTTTGCAGGCTTTATTTTCCCCCCGGTTATGTAAGGGAGACGGAGCAGTGCTGGGTGACTCAGTGGCAGGCGCTAGCAGCTTCCTGCTTTATTTATGAGAGCTGGTGGTTTTCTCCTGCGCTTCCCTCCCTGCCCCAGTGATTCATGAATGGACTGGACAGCCCCGGCCTGCATTAGAGTAGAGGTGCAATGGGACCATCCTCAACAAGGGTAGCAGGTAGCCTAGTAGTCAAACCGTTGGGCCAATAACCAAAAGGTCGCTAGTTCCCAATCCCCGAGCTGACAAGGATGAAATATATGTTATGTTCACTTCAGCAAGGCACATACCCCTAATTGTTCTAGGATCGTCATTAATAATGGGAGACCCTTGCCGTGACCCCACCGGAGTGTTGGCATCTGCAAAATAAACATTGTCAATACACAAATATGACAAATATAAGCACCCATCAAATTATTAATGAGGGACCAACAACAACTCTCTCCTATTCCCCTTTAACTCTCCATGTGACTCCAATCAACAGCATTTCTGAGTGGTTGAAAAGGGTAGCAACGCCATAAGATTGTCTTCGAGACACTACCCCACTTTGGTGTATCTTGGAAGCAATTTTTCATGTATTAATCCTCACTGGAAATGCACAGCACCCATCTAGTGTTAATACATGACTGCTCGGCTGAGGCAGGAAGGCACGGTTACACTTTTAGGGCAGAAAAGAAGATGGGAGGATGCTTGAAATACTAGAACTAACGGTGCTGCTGTAATAGTCAAGGGGGTTAAGATCATAGCAGAAAACCCAATAATACTGCTCGGGAGCTTTTAACAGCGGGTTTATCATTAAGATGAATACTGAAGAAAAGGAGTGGAATAAGCCACAGTAGCTAGACAGTCGAGCAACATGACCCAGCTCCTGCTCATCATGACATTTTCATATACACAGCTACAAGGACCAGTGAATAATAAGAGGGAATTGTATTTATTCTCCTTTCCCTCTCTCAACCTCCCCCCCCCCCTCCTTCCTCTCTCCTTGGCTCTCTGTCACTCACTGTCTGATGGGTGGAAGACCATGTCTGACACACTTCCATTAGAGGGGAGACTGTTCAATTACCTCAGCTCAAGATGTTTAAGCCCTGCCAATTACTGATACATCTTCCCTTTAAATTATGCATACACAGAGCTGCTAAGGTGGTGTGTAATGATTTTCTCCTTTTGATACCATCCTAGTGTGTTCTAGTGTGTCGGGTTCAATTCGCCCGTGAGATAGGGAGAGGCTCATGGAAATCTGATGTCTGTTTCAGCTCCCATGATGCACCAGTACTATATAGCCCAAAACCCTGTGTGTTACTCTAGGTATATTTTTTTAATGAGCATGGCCTTATTTCTATTACAGCATATTGGATGACTGTCATTCATATTCCATTCACCCAGCTCAATGTAGCATCAATACATTTAGGCTACTACATGATACTCAAATTCTCCATGTACCCATCATGAGGTTGATACATCCGAGCCTATGAATTAAAGTTTACAATGTAGATGCACAGGTCGAGATACGTTTTAGTAAACAAGGTGATAGACAGTGCCTTGCCTGCATCTAGCTGATATAACAGTTCCAAATTCTGGTACGTTTATCCCCGTTTCGTTCTGTTTTCTTCCTTTTAACAAATGCTTTTCAACAGAATCTGCAGAATGAATACACCCCTGATCACATGCAGATCACACGCACTTTCAAAGCAGACACATAAAAACAGCATGATCACTTTGCTCGCTGTATATATCATTCCTTCTCACAACTATCTACGAGCTCTCCTCCTGTCACCTTTTCTCTTCGCTTGCGGACTTTAGTGCACAACACATCAGCTGAACTAATGCTTTAGTAAACACGCTACAATCATGCAGTACAGTGTAGTCAGAAAACAGTTTAGCAGTTACACCTGCGGGCACCGCTGGCAATAAATTAATAAAACCAAAAGCTTACTTTGACTTGGAAGAGATCCAGTGTTAGATAGCAATAGCCAGCTAGCTAACATAACATCCCTCTCTATTTGAGTTGGGGGTTTGAATAGGCTAAACTAGCTAGCTGCAAATTTGCAGCTAAAAAAAAGTGGAAGTTTAAAAAAATACAAACAAATTTAGCTAGCTAGCTCTTTCTCTCTCTCCCTTTTGCTTCTGCTTAATGTTCAAAACTGTTAAATTATTGTCTTTCACTCTGAGTCAACTCTACACATAATTGTATGCACTGCAGTGCTAGCTAGCTGTATCTTATGCTTTCAGTACTAGATTCTTTCTCTGATTCTTTGATTGGGTGGGCAACATGTCAGTTCATGCTGCAAGAGCTCTGATAGGTTAGAGGACGTCCTCCAGAAGTTGTCATAATTACTGTGAAAGTCTATGTAAGGAGGTGAGAACCATTAGCCTCCTAGGTTTTGTATTGAAGTCAATATACCCAGAAGAGGACAGAAGCTAGCTGTCCTCCGGCTACACCATGGTGCTACCCTACAGATTGCTGCTGAGGCTACTGTAGACCTTTATTGCAAAACAGTGTGTTTTAAACAATTATTTGGTGATGTGAATATATGTAGCATAGTATTATATAAAAATGATAACTTTTTAACGTTTCATAATTTATATTTTTATGAAATACACTGAGGAGGATGGTCCTCACCTTCCTCCTCCGAGGAGTCTCCACTGATACAATCCTAGGCTAAAGTATTCTGCAATCATTTGCCCTAGTCTGCCTAACATAAAATTCCCAGTCTCTCTGTATGCTCTGAGAAAGCACCCCCCTCTCTTGTTCCCCTGTATCCTAGCAACCCCTCCATTTCAGACACAAGGGATGCACTTCTGCACCTTCCCAGTCACGATGCTTCTCGCCTCCTCTCGCTGTCCTTTGACTTCCATCCTTCTACCTTTAGCTGACCTCAACCCTCAGGTGAAAAACTACTGTAGGTCCACTGCTCCACATGGCCGTGTCTGTCTCCATCTTCCCCCCACTCTACATGGTGGTTCTTCTCAATCATTTCACACAATCCAGGCCTCAAAACCGCAACCAAAACACTTGCATTTACAACACTTGGACTTGGCAGTGCGACACCAATGTTTTATTGGCCGCTAGTGTGCCAGTGGAAAAAATATGTAGCTGGTCACGTTAGTTTTTTGTTCACAATTTGCTTATTTTTTTTATTATCATGATTTATTCAAACAGTAATGTGCAATTGACCAAAAATAAACCACATGAAAGTATCTGCCTGTCCCTGTTTCGCTGTCGGCTGCTGTGTGAGCGAGCCACTCCCTCTCCCTACTGTGCCCACGGAGGAGAGAGAGGTGCATTCTAATAAACACAACCACATGATCGTTGCTCAAAATGCAATTGCGTGAAAAATACAGTTCTTAAAGTACTGTTGCTCTAGTTACAGAGAGAATAGTCACACTGTTCTGTGTATATACTGTATAATGTACTTCTTACATCTCAATATTGAGTTCAAAGCACCACTTTACAACCAGAGTAGGCTATGTAGTATGGTTTTGATGCGCCAGCAGAGCGGAGCCAAGCAGAGTGCACCATTTTGAGTGGATAGGCCTACATCAAGTAGCCTTTATAGGCCTATAGCTGGAAAGTTGTTGTAGGACTTTAGAGTAATCAATTAAGTCTGCATGTCTATGTAGCATCATGATCACATTTAGAGTTAGCAATCTAGTTCAGTGTTTTGAGTTCCCACTATCCTCAGGTGGTGAATAATATAGCCAATGCACACAAATGTCTGGATAATTCTGAATATATTTTGACACGTATTCCCTTGATATCACTGCTGAAAAAAACAACATAGACCAGAATAGGCAGGTGACCAGCCTTAGTTTTGTGTTTCACTGGTGACCAGCCTTCGCTGGTGACCATCCTTCATTGTGTTTTCGCTGGTGACCATTAGGGCTGTGGCGGTCATTACATTTTGTCAGCTGGTTGTTTTCATGCAAAAGAGTGCCGGTGGCAATTTAATTGACCGTTAATTGAATTTTTTTAACCTTTATTTAACTAGGCAAGTCAGTTAAGAACAAGTTCTTATTGTCAATGACAGCCTTGGAACAGGGTCAGAATGATAGATTTTTACCTTGTCAGCTTGGGGATTTAATCTTGCAACCTTTAAGTTACAAGTCCAACGCTCTAACCACTAGCTAGCTACATGCCGCGCAAACATATATACCTTATTAAACATCTCCATGGCCTCTACACGTACAAGCCTTTGGAAAATCTACAAGTGAACAAGTCTAACAAATCAGTTTAATATACAACATCACAATAAATCCATTATTTATTTTAGGTAGGTAGGTTTAAAGAAACATTCTGATATGAAGAAAATGTTTTTAAGATGAACAGAATATGAGTTGGCTTATTACTGTATGTTATCTGGCTATGTGGCATGCCATAGGCTGTAGGCTTGTTCATTTAGCAGACAAGATATTAGTCCCTTGTCATTATTTTATATGATATTATTTTATAGTGCGGCAGGTAGCCTAGTGGTTAAAGCGTTAGGCCAATAACCAAAAGGTTGCTGTATCAAATCCCCGAGCTGACAAGGTAAAAATCTGTCATCCTGCCCCTGAATAAGGCAGTTAACCCACTGTTCCTTGTCTGTCATTGAAAATAAGAATTTGTTCTGACTGACTTGCCTAGTTAAATGAAGGTAATAATTTTTTTGTTAAATAGTAAGAAGAATATAATTGAACTTGATTTTTCCCATTCCGGAGCGAGTGTGCATATGAAAGCTATGTTGAGCGTAAAAGTGATCATAAGAAACAGGTCCTATAGGCTACGCTAGATTTGGAGTTATTTGGAAACTTTAGTTGTGAATGAAACAAACCTTAGAATGTGTTAGAAATCAAAACATACATGGGCTGCGTGATCCAACTACAGGCTATTGATGATTTGAGAAAGTTGCACACAAAGCCTCAGGCTACTGTTCTCTCATCAAGTCATCATATTATCGCCCATCAGACTATTCTCAATTTAATATTTTCTTTACTAATATGTTAAAATAGTTTAGATTTAGAACGGGCCAATATCAAATGGGCAGAGGAAAAAAATACAGGTTATATGCATTGGAATAGCGAGCGGAAGGCTACTCTGGTTGTTTCACTCCACACACCAATCAGTGTTTAAGGAGCATTCAGCCTCTCGCTGCGGAACAGGTGATACTCTGTATGCCATGGACTCCCCATCCCTGTTCCTGAAGCTACCAAGTGCTTGATTTTGTGAAATCTGTGAAATCTGTTTGGGAACATCGAACGAAACATGTTTTCACATGAAACCTATGTAATTAAACTGTTGACAGCTCCACTCTCTGTGTGCTTGAGAAAGTCATGGAGAGAGGGGAGGAGATGGAAACGCTCGGTGGTGAGATATTCTGTAGCTACAGGTAGCCTACTGTGTCTCCCTGTTAATTAGGAAATTATAAACAAATTCACTAAGACTAGGCTATTCAAAATCAAATATGAATTCTCTATTGTAGGCTAACTCTGTAAGCCGCCCTGCACAATCAATGAACCAACAGCATCACCTAGGCCTATACGTTCTCTCCCAAACTCATGGATAGAAAGTCTGGAGCGTAGCATAAGGTAACCACTCCATCCAGTATGCATCATAATACAGTCCACACTCAAAAGGGGATTACTAGAATTTGTTTAATTTTGAAATATAGGCTAGACCAATTAAAGACATCTTAAATAATTTTTTAAATGTTTTTTCTGCGTTGTGTAATATGCGGTAGGATATGTATCGTGTAACGAATAGCACAATCATTATTCTAATGTTGTTTTTTGGAGGGACTTGGGCTCATAAATAGGCCTATGCATAAGCTCTAATATGTGTTAATCATCACCTTATAAAGTACTGTCCATTTCGTTGTTAGGCTTTGAAACAACATCAACAATGACCATGTTTTCCACTCAGTTTCAACCTGTTGTTGAACTTCTTTCTTCAAATTGATCAATCACAGTGAGGTGAGTTTTAAAAACACAATACTGTGTTTGAGTGTTTGATGTGATTTTCGATTGCATTGATTGTCAGAGTGGTAAGAAGGACAGATAGAGCCTTGAGTACCAGGCCATTAGCGAGTTGGATACTACCAACGCAAGTCCTGAGTGCATAAAGGGAGATTACTGTGACTCAGCGGTCACGTAGAATTTTACTGCGGTCATGACTCATGACTGCTGGTAATGCGGTTACTGCAACAGCCCTAGTGACCCAGCCTTCGCTGTGTTTTGAATACATACAGTATGCTGGTCACCCACTAAACCAGCATCAAGTCACATTATGCTGGCTTGCAAAGTGATGTCTAATTCCTATTGGAATCCAGCCTGACTGAGGATATTCCAAAATGTAATCGTTTATTCACTCACAATGTGCATTCAGAATGTATTTTTTTTAAAGCCTAGATGGCATACAGACACTATAAACAGGCTTCCTGTGCACCATGTTCAGGATTTTGTTCAAACGCGAGTCAGTATATCATTTGAGTAAACTAAATATCCTAAATAGTGCTATGTTTGCATTGGCTCAAATAGGTAATACAATTACAGGGTATATAACACTAATTCAGCCAGCCAGGAGTACCTGAAGGTGAGGATGGGGGAGAGTGACTGACCAATTGTTTCATACAGGAGAAATGTTACATCAGAGCAGGGCTCAACATCATTCCTGAAGTAAAATAGAAAAAAAGTAATACTATTCAAAAGATCCAAAATAGCCATAAACACGTTCATTAATGTGTGGTAGCGTTAGCCAGCCCTAATCAAATCAAATTTGTCACATGCGCAGAATACAACAAGTATAGACCTTACCGTGAAATGCTTACTTACAAGCCCTTAACCAACCGTGCAGTTCAAGAGGAGTTTAGTTTATTTAGTAAATATTTTCTTAAGTAAAAAATAATAAAAAAGTAAAACAAAATAACAATAACGAGGCTATACACAGTCAGTGTGCAGGGAACAGGTTAGTTGTGGTAATTTGTACATGTAGGTAGGGGTGATGTGACTATGCATAGATAATAAACAGCGAGTAGCAACACTGTACAAAACAAATGGAGGGGGGTGTCAATGTAAATAATCCGGTGGCCATTTGATTAGTTGTTCAGCAGTCTTATGGCTTGGGGGTAGAAGCTGTTAAGGAGCCTTTTGGTGCTAGATTTAGCGCTCCAGTAGCGCGTGCTGTGCGGTAGCAGAGAAAACAATCCATGATTTGAGTGACTAGAGTCTGTAGCACCTTACGGTCAGATGCTGAGCAGTTGCCATACCAGGCGGTGATGCAACCGGTCAGGATGCTTTCGGTGGGGATGTTGTAGAACCTTTTGAGGATCTGAGGACCCATGCCAAATATTTTCTCCTGTCCAGTCTCCTGAGGGGGAAAAGGTTTTGTTGTGCCCTCTTCACGACTGTCTTGGTGTGTTTGGACCATGATAGTTTGTTGGTGATGTGGACACCAAGGAACTTGAAACTCTCGACCCGCTCCACTACAGCCCTGTCAATGTTAATGGGGGCCTGTTCGGCCTGCCTTTTCATGTAGTCCACGATTAACTCCTTTGTCTTGCTCACATTGACACTGCCAGTTCTCTGACCTCCTCGCTATAGGCTGTCTCATCGTTGTCGGTGATCAGGCTTACCACCATTGTGTCGTCAGCAAACTTAATGATGGTGTTAGAGTCGTGTTTGACCACGCAATCGTGGGTGAACATGGAAAACAGGAGGGGACTAGGTACCCACCTAAAGTGCCCCAGTGTTGAGGATCAGCGTGGCAGACGTGTTGTTGCCTACCCTTACCGCCTGGGGGCGGCCTGTCAGGAAGTACAGCATCCAGTTGCAGAGGGAGGTGTTTAGACCCAGGGTCCATAGCTTAGTGATGAGCTTCATGGGTACTGTTGTTGTTGAACGCTAAGCTGTCGTCAATGAACAGCATTCTCACGTAGGTGTTCCTTTTGTCCAGGTGGGAAAGTGCAGTGTGGAGTGTGATCGAGATTGCGTCTTCTGTGGATCTGTTGGGGCGGTATGCAAATTGGAATGGGTCTAGGGTATCCGGGAGGATGCTGTTGATGTGAGCCATGACCAGCCTTTCAAAGCACTTCATGGCTACCGACGTGAGTGCTACGGGTAGGTAGTCATTTAGGCAGGTTACCTTCGCTTCCTTGGGCACAGGGACTATGGTGGTCTGCTTGAGACATGTAGGTATTATAGACTTTGTCAGGGAGAGGTTGAACATGTCAGTGAAGACATTTGCCAGCTGGTCGGTGCATGATTTGAGTACACATCCTGGTAACCCACCTGACACCGCAGCTTTGTGAATGTGGACCTGTTTAAAGGTCTGGTTCACATCGGCTACCGAGAGCGTTAATACACAGTCATCCAGAACAGCTGGTGTTCTCGTGCACGCTTCAGTGTTGTTTGCCTCGAAGTGAGCATAAAAGGCATTTAGCTCGTCTGGTAGTCTTGCGTCACTGGGCAGCTCGTGTATGGGTTTCCCTTTGTAGTCCATAATAGTTTTCAAGCCCTGCCACATCCAACGAGCATCAGAGCCAGTGTAGCAGGATTCAATCTTAATCCTGTATTGACGCTTTGCTTGTTTGATGATTCGTCTGAGAGCATAGAGGGATTTCTTATAATTGTCTGGATTAGTTTCCTACGCCATGAAAGCGACAACTAAGACATATACTGTAACATTATCATAACAACAACATGTTCCCAATAAAATACGTTTCAAAACTGGTTATGCTATTGAAGAATCCACATTGAACAGGCCAAAATACTAATAAATAACTTCAAAAACGTGTTCTTTAGTGATTTACTTTGTTTATATCGCTTATTAACTGAGCATGAAATGGAAAATAGTCGATAGAAGGAGCCTCAACTTGTGCAAGCTAAGCCAAATAGAAAAACATGATTTGACCCACATTTGACTCAAAATTCAATTACTCCCTGTAGCTTAGAACGTGACAACTTTCCATTGTCTGTCTGAACCTTCCTTCCACACACGCAAATCACAGGAAGTAATGTCATCACTAGTTGAGTCCCTGGGTGGACTAGCATCTCTGACTAAAGTTTCTCTGGCGTCAAAAGTTATACATTTTCAATGACAAAGAAATATCATAAACAGACGCATAGTGTTCTATAATATATATTCACCGACCAGTTTATTAGGTACACCCATCTAGTACCGGTCCGGACCCCCTTGCCTCCAGATCAGCCTGCATTCTTTGGGGCATGTTGACTCGGTGGCATCACACAGTTGCTGCAGATTGAACGACAGTACATTCATGTCGTGAACAGCCCGTTCAATCTTATATGAAATATGCTCGACTAGGTTGAGGTCTGGGGACTGCGCAGGCCACTCAAGTAAACTGAACTCACTAACATGTTCCAGGCAATGTTTATCCCCTCCTCAATCGTCCAGTGTTGGTTTTCGTGTGCCCACAGCAGCCACTTCTTCGTGTTTTTAGCTGATAGGAGTGGAACTCGGTGTGGTGGTCTGCTGCAATAGACAATCCATGACAAGGATCAACAAGTTGTGTGTTCCAAGACGTACTTCTGCACACCACTATTTGTCTGTTTGTGGCCCGGCATTTAGCTTGCACGATTCTTCTCCTTCAACCTCTCATCAATGAGCTGTTTTCGCCCACAGGCGCTGACTGGGTGTTTTTTGTTTGTCTCATCATTCTCGATAAACCCTAGACAGTGTTGTGCATGAAAAGCCCAGGAAGGCAGCCAATTCTGAGATGCACCTGGCACCGATGATCATACCACACTCAAAGTTGCATAGGTCACAAATTTTTCCCATTATAACAAGTTCAATCAAACAGTAATTGAATGCCTTGATGCCTGTATGCCTGCTTTATATAGCAAACCATGTCCACATTACTCACTGTATGTAGGAGCGATCCATCTAATAAACTGTCTGGTGAGTGTATTTCAATCAGAACATTTTTTTTTGCATTATAATGTGCCTTACATTACCACTTCAGCCCTTTCTTTAGGCTAAACTGCTAGCTACACAGGCTACAGTGGTGTCCTACAAAACCCGAACGCAGTATGTAACTAACATTATAGCAATAACTACATATTCTAGCCATGTCAATAATCAATACAAATATCCTATGTTGCTACTTCAAGTAATGTCGAGCAGAATCCCTTGCTTGCTCAAATGCGTAGTTAAGGCCATTCCTTGCTTGCCCGAATGAGTCTTCCACCAAAACAAGTCCACTCGCTGAAGAGCAACTAGCCAAGCTGGGGTTCAAGCATTTCAGTGGGGGACGGGCAGTGCCGGCCATGTTTACTGAACAAAAATATAAACGCAACATGTAAAGTGCTGGTCCCATGTTTCATGAGCTGAAATAAAATATATTTTTGAGAAGAGAATTGTATTGGATTCACCATTTGTGCACCATGTCTCCTAGAGGTCTGAACCGAGAGTTTGATAGACCATTTCTTATATGAATATGTCACTTTGACCTGTCTTCCAGGTTACCCACCTGGTCATTTTGTAAATATATATTGTTTTCTGGGACTAATACATATATCCATCTCATTGTTATTCAATTATTAGAGATGCAAAAACTATTTGTGTACCTACCATGCCTCATATCCACAATAATCATGTGAGGGGAAATGTGTATATTTTGAGCACTCATTTTGTTTAAACTGATGAAGATCCGTTTCGGACCGAAACATTGTCAATACATTTGTGAATTGGGAGCTTTAACAGTGTGTGGGAAAAGATTCCAGAAATGTTCCATACGCACAAAAAGCTTACTTCCCCCAAACTAACCCTGTTAGTGAGCATTTCTCCATTGTCAAGATAATCCATCCACCTGACAGGTGTGGCATATCAAGAAGCTGATTAAGTTTTAAAGGAGTGTGCAATTGACATGACTGCAGGAATGCACACCAGAACTGTTGCCAGAGAATGTAATGTTCATTTCTCTACCATAAGCCAGAGTCGTTTTCAAGGATTTGGCAGTACGTCCAACCAACCTCACGTGTAACCACGCCAGCCCAGGACCTCCACATCTGGCTTCTTCACCTGTGGGATAGTCTGAGACCAGCCACCCTAACAGCTGATGAAACTGAGGAGAATTTCTGTCTGTATTAAAGCCCTTTTGTGGGAGAAAACTGATTGGCTGGGCCTGGCTTTCCAGTGGGTGGGCCTGGATCCTATGCCCTCACAGGCCCACCCCTGCCTAGTCATGTGAAATCCATAGATTAGGGCCCGATTAGGGTTAATTCATTTCAATGACTGATTTCCTTATATGAACTGTAACTTAGTAAAATCGTTGAAATTGTTGCATGTTATGTTTATATTGAGACAAGGGAAACCTGGTTGGTTTCAGGAAAAGTACTCTCAATAGAATGAGGAAGTGTGGTCACTATCACCAGTGTAAAGGCCACCAACCAACAGATCTGCTGGCTCCACCTTCTTCTTCTTCTTTAAGGTTTTATGGCAGACTACACCTATTGGTATATTGCTTCCACCTACTGTGCGGGAGATTGAAAAAATAAAAAACAATTTGGGAAGAGGGGAGGGAACCCGACATCATACAAAATAAGAAAAATAAATACAAAAAGCATCCCATTCCTTCAGTCATATATCCTTTGCTTTTACTTCTAGCGCCACCCCAGAGATAACATCCTTGATAGGTGCCCTGTTTCGAAGATCCACAAACGCAATACATTCCAATCCGATATCTTCTTGAGGCGCATAGATACCCCAAACATCTCAAATAAGTCCACTTATCGTTACTCTCATCGATGGCAGCTCATCCAACACATTCACCAATTTTATAGACACTTCAAATTGGACCTCCCAGGCAACAACATCGATCTAAAACCCTTACTTTGACCCCCCCCCCCCCCCCCCTTCGATTTACTCGATTCCACTACCACTTTACCTTTCTTATTTCCTTTTGCATTCTACACTGTAATCCAATTCTTCTCATCTCCACTTGACACTCCATCTGATTCAAACGTAACATCCACCTAGTGGTATCAACACCTTTCAGTGCATATCATAGAGATAGATAGAGGACTCATCTTTATGTCTGTGCCATTAAAGAGTCTGTGACAGCATGGGCAGCGCCACTGAGGCTACAACCCATTGGAATTCCCACTCAGTTGACTACTTTAAAATGGTGGAAGCACGGTGGAAGCCCTCAATGGCGCTGCCCATGCTATAATGGCCATTTGGCCACTAGTGGCCTCTATCATTCTATATGGTGCATATTAACACATACACCTGGAGGACTCCAATAATGAAATAATACAACATTTACTTGTTCTTGCTACATCAGTGACCAACAGGCTGTGAGTTCAAATCCCAAGTGAATTGGACTCCTAAGTAATTAGAACTTTGCTGGTCTGCAAAATGTTTGCATTTTGATTGATTGATTCATTAATCAATGAATATATGTTATGCTACATAAAGATACATAACATAGATTTTTCTAAACTTATCCAGTCTGTTAGTTGGACTTATTCCACCCGTTACTGAAATGGTTGTTCCAGTTTAGATGGTTTCATTCATCTGTCTAAACCTGTAGTGATGGGAAGTTCGGCTCATTTTACTGACTCAGATCTTTACATTTAAAATACAAATCTTTCGACTCATTTCGTTCATTTGAGTCAGTAACGCCCAGAGCACCCAGGACCCCCTACCGGTGAACGATGAACTAAAAACTTGAAAGAGTCATGATTCTACAAGCCTCTTGTTCAAGCCATTCACTGGGGCTTATTGGAGCTGTCATTTGTGACTGATACATATATGTCCTTGAAAACGTGTGTTGATTGCTAGGCATAAAAAAAATCTTATTTATTGATACACTTGAAACAAGGTATGGTTGTGACTCTTGGCAGAATGCATTGCTTGACTGCCATGAGATTTATAATCACAGTCATTCGCGAACTGCAGCCCCTCAAACGATTCGTTCTCAAGTTTGACTTTGTTGAAAATATGCTGTGTATGTTTTGGTTATACAAAGCTGTATTCATAATAACATTCAATAAGCAATTAATTCTTGCACCATGCGATCAATTATCAAATCTAAACATGTCTTTCTCTTCTCTATGGTCATGGTCTATTTTTCTGTCTGCATATGACAGACAGTTAGTGGTTGGTGGACGTCTCTTAAGCCGTTGAGCCAGAGGAGTATGCATTAATCTTGCCGTTGGACTTGCGGCCAACACCAGCAGGTCAAACGAATAACTATTGTGAACGAGTCACTCAACAAAAAAAAAGGAACTATGACACACATGATGATGTTGGCTAGCTAAGCTCATGTGCAGAAACACGTCATCAGGTCTAACGGTTGTCTCTTTTGTCTTCTCTTAAACCCCGGTCTGGCCTGCTTGGTCTGCTTCGCAAGCGTTCACGGGAAGTCTGGTGATGTTGCAACTCTGGTTTTAGAAAGTCTGGGATTTCAACATCTCTTTTGAAAAGCAGTCTGTCTCAAAGGGGCAACGTCCAATTCTGAAATGTAAAAAACATCTTTAATTGACAGGCCTACTTCAGGAACAAAAATGTATCCAAATAATGCAATGTCATTTTAAAGAATAGAGTAGTCTTACATTGCTGAACCAAATTGTTTCCAGAGTAACGCAGCGGTCTAAGGCACTGCATCTCTGTGCAAGCGGCATCACTACAGTCCCTGGTTCAAATCCAGGCTGTATCACATCTGCCTGTGGTTGGGAATACCGTAGGTTGACGCATAATTGTCCCAGCGTCGTCTGGGTTTGGCCGAGGTAGGCCGTCATTGTAAATGAGACTTTGTTGTGAACTGACTTGCCTATTTCAATTAAAACAATGAACAAATAAAACCTTGTTACACATCTCTACCCATTACCCTGTTGCATATCTTTACCCATTACTCTGTATCACACCTCTACCCAGGTAGCCTAGTGGTTAGGACGTTGGACCAGTCACGGAATGGTTGCTAGATCAAATCCCAGAGCATAATCTGTCGTTCTGCCCCTGAACAAGTCAGTAAGGCACTGTTCCTAGGCCATCATTGTAAATAAGAATTTGTTATTAACTGATTTGCCTAGTTAAACAAAGGTTACATTTAAAAAAAATATATATATCAAACCGCTTTTTAGTACATAATTAAATAATCAAATGTAGCCTATTACTAGCTGAATATAGAAAGAAAACACCCCAATTTATAAACTGCCAGTAAGATAAAAAGTTAACATTGAACCCTGAGTAAATCTATCCAAATCAATATTAGAACACAAGGGCATGCTAATGTAAAAGATGGCTAGTCATTATTAGCCTGGTTCTGTATGGAATGCAGGCACATTACGGGACACAGGCAGGTCATTCTCGCCGCGCTGCTGTAAAATATTGGTGAGACCAAAACGTGCTGGTGCTATCAACTGAAAAAAAAAACATCGGTAGCACCAGTGCCACTAGTTGAAAAAGTCTAGAGCCATGAAAACCCTTAAAAAATATACACTGCTCAAAAAAATGAAGGGAACATTGTGCTTACAACACAATGTAACTCCAAGTCAATCACACTTCTGTGAAATCAAACTGTCCACTTAGGAAGCAACACTGATTTCAACTGACCTGAGCCATAGGACCATGCCCCAGGAATACCTGACATGATGACTCCTTGCTGTCCCCAGTCCACCTGACTGTGCTGCTGCTCCAGTTTCAACTATTCTGCCTTATTATAATTCGACCATGCTGGTCATTTATGAACATTTGAACATCTTGACCATGTTTTGTTATAATCTCCACCCGGCACAGCCAGAAGAGGACTGGCCACCCCACATAGCCTGGTTCCTCTCTAGGTTTCTTCCTAGGTTTTGGCCTTTCTAGGGAGTTTTTCCTAGCCACCGTGCTTCTACACCTGCATTGCTTGCTGTTTGGGGTTTTAGGCTGGGTTTCTGTACAGCACTTTGAGATATCAGCTGATGTACGAAGGGCTATATAAATAAATTTGATTTGATTTGATTTGATTTGATTGACAATAAATTTCACATGTTGTTGTGCAAATGGAATAGACAACAGGTGGAAATTATATGCAATTAGCAAGACACCCCCAATAAAGGAGTGGTTCTGCAAGTGATAACCGCAGACCACTTCTCAGTTCCTATGCTTCCTGGCTGATGTTTTGGTCACTTTTGAATGCTGGCGGTGCTTTCAGTCTAGTGGTAGCATGAGACGGAGTCTACAACCCACACAAGTGGCTCAGGAAGTGCAGCTCATCCAGGATGGAACATCAATGCGAGCTGTGGCAAGAAGGTTTGCTGTGTCTGCATCGTAGTGTCCAGAGCATGGAGTCGCTACCAGGAGACAGGCCAGTACATCAGGAGACGTGGAGGAGGTCGTAGGAGGGCAATAACCCAGCAGCAGGACCGCTACCTCCGCCTTTGTGCAAGGAGGAGCAGGAGGAGCACTGACAGAGCCCTGCAAAATGACCTCCAGCAGGCCACAAATGTGCATGTGTCTGCTCAAACGGTCAGAAACAGACTCCATGAGGGTGGTATGAGGGCCCGATGTCCACAGGTGGGGGTTGTGCTTACAGCCCAACACCATGCAGGACGTTTGGCATTTGCCAGAGAACACCAAGATTTGCAAATTTGCCACTGGCGCCCTGTGCCCTTCACAGATGAAAGCAGGTTCACACTGAGTACATGTGACAGACGTGACAGAGTCTGGAGACGCCATGAGAACGTTCTGCTGCCTGCAACATACTCCAGCATGACCGGTTTGGCGGTGGGTCAGTCATGGTGTGGGGTGGCATTTCTTTGAGGGGCCGCACAGCCCTCCATGTGCTCGCCGGAGGTAGCCTGACTGCCATTAGGTACCGAGATGAGATCCTCAGTCCCCTTGTGAGACCATATGCTGGTGCGGTTGGCCCTGGGTTCCTCCGAATGCAAGACAATGCTAGACCTCATGTGGCTGGAGTGTGTCAGCAGTTCCTGCAAGAGGAAGGCATTCATGCTATGGACTGGCCCTCCCGTTCCGCAGACCTGAATCCAATTGAGCACATCTGGGACATCATGTCTCGCTCCATCCACCAACAGACTGTCCAGGAGTTGGTGGATGCTTTAGTCCAGGTCTGGGAGGAGATCGCTCAGGAGACCATCCGCCACCTCATCAGGAGCATGCCCAGGCATTGTAGGGAGGTCATACAGGCACGTGGAGGCCACACACACTACTGAGCCTCATTTTGACTTGTTTTAAGGACATTACATCAAAGTTGGATCAGCCTGTAGTGTGGTTTTCCACTTTAATTTTGAGTGTGACTACAAATCCAGACCTCCATGGGTTGATAAATTGGATTTCCATTGGTGATTTTGTTGTCAGCACAATAAACAATGTAAAGAAAAAAGTATTTCATAAGAATATTTCATTCATTCAGATCTAGGATGTGTTATTTTAGTGTTCCCTTAATTTTTTTTGAGCAGTGTATTAAAGTCTCATTTTCAAAATACTGTACATGCCCGTCTCTATCGATCAAGTAATACCACACATTCCCATCTCGGTCTCTCTTGGAATGCTCTGCAGCAGGTGAGCTAGAGGTGAAGTTGCCCTTTAAAGGGAAAAGTTGTAGCATTCACTGGGGCTCTCTGGAGGTAGCTTTCCAAGCAGCCATAACCCCTACTGTCTGGTAAGCATTATTACCAGTGAAATCAAGGAGAATTAATTGAATTATGTTCAAGTCATCGGGGTCCCTCATAGGTAATTGTTTCTGAGTCAGTGACCATGGCCAACAGCAGATCACACAGGCTGAGAGACACAAACAAGCCCTCAGCTGGAAAAATAAATGGCACATAGTCACAGAACCATAATCAAGCAGTACATAAATAGCTATAATCAAATATGCAGGCTGTATCGAATGTGCACAGAGTCCTAGACACACACTGAGACGCTATCAGATACACAGATTGTATCAAAACAAAAAACTTAATGACAAAAACCAAAAGCCATCATCAGATTCACGGGCCATGTGTGCTCGCGCAGGCAGTCGGATTGTGGCTTTGTCAAATACAAACGCAAAGAACATGACCTAATGAACAGGCTAAACCAACACGCACACGCACCATGATTACAGATACACTACAGGCAGGGAGGTGGCCTAATACAGTACATAGGCTTTAAGACAATTAAACAGAGTGAGGATCAAATATACAGTTTTAACCAATTCACAGAGAACCTTGATCAAAGACACACACTTTATGAAGAGCAATAATCAAAAGCACTGGCTTATCACACTCTCACAGGGCTGCGATTAAAAACACGGGCTTATCAAACTCACACAGAAACCTTATCAAACACACACACTCTGCCAAACACACTCTGGGACCAACCCTGTCAAATACATAGGCTCCCTCAAACACACACAAATCTGTGTGTGCAATACTAATCTGTCAGATTTGGGTTTCTACACACAGTTCATGTTATGTAATAAGTACAGAATAAACTCTCTGGAAAAAAAATGTCATTATTTGACTCTGGAATTGTTCCGATATGACAAAACCCTGGTCAACATACACTACCGTTCAAAAGTTTGGGGTCACTTAGTATTTCCTTGTTTTTGAAAGAAAAGCACATTTTTGTCCATTAAAATAACATCAAATTGATCAGAAATACAGTGTAGATATTGTTAATGTTATAAATGACTATCGTAGCTGGAAACAGCAGATTTTTTTATGGAATATCTACATAGGTGTAGTGAGGTCTAGAAGGCCAGCATCCTGGAGTCGTCTCTTCACTGTTGACGTTGAGACAGGTGTTTTGCAGGTACTATTTAATGAAGCTGTCAGTTTAGGACTTGTGAGGTGTCTGTTTCTCAAACTAGACACTCTAATGTACTTGTCCTCTTCCTCAGTTGTGCACCGGGGCCTCCCATTCCTCTTTCTATTCTGGTTAGAGCCAGTTTGAGCTGTTCGGTGAAGGGAGTAGTACACAGCGTTGTATGAGATCTTCAGTTTCTTGGCAATTTCTCACATGGAATAGCCTTATTTTCTCAGAACAAGAATAGACTGATGAGTTTCAGAATAAAGTCCTTTGTTTCTGGCCATTTTGAGCCTGGAATCAAACCCACAAATTCTGATGCTTCAGATACTCAACTAGTCAAAAGAAGGCCGGTTTTATTGCTTCTTTAATTAGCACAACAGTTTTCAGCTGTGCTAACATAATTGCATAAGTGTTTTATAATGATCAATTAGCCTTTTAAAATGACAAACTTGGATTATCTAACCAAAGTGCCATTGGAACACAGGCGTGATGGTTGCTGATAATGGGCCTCTGTACGCCTCTGTAGATATTCCATAAAATATCTGCTGTTTCGAGCTACAATAGTAATTTACAACATTACCAAAGTCTACACTGTATTTCTGATCAATTTTATGTTATTTTAATGGACAGAAAATGTGCTTTTCTTTCAAAAACAAGGACATTTCTAAGGGACCCCAAACTTTTGAATGGTAGTGTATCTCCTATTTGCCTTCATGGATAAAGGCCAACATCAATATTAAATCACTTAAGTTAACAGTCATTGTTAGCACAGTCGTTTTTGCCACCGGGAGAAGTGACAGCAAACAATGAGAATGACTGTGATGAATAAGATGCTTCAGAAGCAGTCAAAGAAACCACAGGCAGGCATGTGGTTGATCATGGCTCTGAATCGTTCTATTAAGGCTTCTTCTCTGTGACAAATTAGTGTGTTAACGATCTCTACAAAAACAACATTTGATTAAGCTGATTGATCGATATCAGGGGGACATGGTTTCAAGACAGCCTGAAAATACACAGATAACCTGTTGGGAGTAGCTGTTGTGCTTGTTGACAGAATTGACTGAATGTGGGACAACACTGATATATTGAAGCTCATTGAGGCCGTATCCATTATCTGGTGTTAAGTCAGAGACGTTTTCTGATAATGCTGCTGCTCTTCTGGAAATAAGTTGCTTTTATGGGCAGTTCACACATTCTTCCTGAAAAGTTCTAGGCAGTGGCGACCCGTCATTCAGGGCAGGCGGGGCAGAACCCACCTGTTTAGCTAAAATAAATATATACCAGTCAAAAGTTTGGACACATCTACTCATTTAAGGGCTTCTTAATTTTTACTATTTTCTACATTGTAGAATAATAGTGAAGACATCAAAATTATGAAATAACACATTTGGAATCATGTAGTAACCAAAGAAGTGTTAAACTAATCAAAATATGTATTAGATTTGAGATTCTTCAAAGTAGCCACCGTTTGCCTTGATGACAGCTTTGCACACGGTTGGCATTTTCTCAACCGGCTTCATGAGGTTTGCTTTTCCAACCATTTTGAAGGAGTTCTCACATGCTGAGCACTTGTTGGCTGCTTTTCCTTCACTCTGTGGTCCAACTCATCCCAAACCATCTCAACTGGGTTGAGGTTTATTGATTATGGAAGCCAAGTCATCTGCACAGCCTGGAGGTATGTATTGGGTCATTGTCCTGTTGAAAAACAAATGATAGTTCCTCTAAGCACAAACCAGATGAAATGGCATATGCTGTGGTATGTCTTGAAATCTAAATAAATCACAGACAATGTCACCAGAAAAGCACCCCCATACCATCACACCTCCTCCTCCATGCTTCACGGTGGGAACCACACATGCGGAGATCAATCCCTCACCTACTCTACATCTCATAAAGACAGCAGTTAGAACCAAGAAATCTCAAATTTCCATCAGTCTATTGTCCGTTGCTCATGTTTCTTGGCCCAAGCAAGTCTCTTCTTATTGCTATTCTTTAGTATTGGTTTCTTAGCAGCAATTCGACCATGAAGGCCTGATTCACGTAGTCTCCTCTGAGTAGTTGATGTTGAGATGTGTCTGTTACATTTATTTGGGCTGCAATTTCTGGGGTGCAGTTAACTCTAAATAATGTATCCTCTGCAGCAGAGGAAACTCTGGATCTTCCTTTTCTGTGACGGTCCTCGTGAGAGCCAAATTCATCATACCTCTTGATGGTTTTTGCGACTGCACTTGAAGAAACTTTCAAAGTTCTTGACATTTTCCGGATTGACTGACCTTCGTGTCTTAAAGTAATGATAGACTGTCGTTTCTCTTTGCTTATTTGAACTGTTCTTGCTATAATATGGACTTGGTCTTTTATCCACTAGGGCTACCTTGTCACAACACAACTGATTGGATCCAACAGGAAAGAAATTCCACAAATTAACCTTTATCAAGGCAACACCTGCAGCTCCAAAATGCAGGTGTTTCAGCCTAGCTCAGTGCTTTCTGTGGTGGTGGTGGGGCAGCCGGCGGAAAATACGTAGCGTAGGGGTTGGTAATGTTATCTAGTTTCGCTGTGATTGGCTCAGTGTTCTATCACTTATGTGGACACTACATCAATGCAAAATCTATGGGGAGAGCTAAAAAATTATGCCATAGATTTACATTCAAAGTGCCCATCCAATAAGGCTCAAGGTCATTGGCCACAGATAAAATTACGTCAAATCACGTTATATCTAACATAGCTTTGATTGGACTGATCATGTCAACATCATACATCAAAATCAACATCAAAATCTTAGTTAGCAAGCTAGACAAGCAGTCATTATCATGAATCATGTCGACAATCTACTGGCAAGTCTTTTTCAATCCTTGTCATAAATTATAGATAAAACGTATCAGGGCTCATCGGCCATTGGACATAAACATTGCACAACAAGTTGGAAATCGCAAATACAACAATGAATGTTTTGGAAGGAATCAGTGGCTAAATGCAAGCGTTGCAAAGCAATCACTAGCCTGCTATTCAAGGGAGTGGGTGTGTGGTCCAAGTCTGGGAATGAGGGTTTATTTTCCAAGTATAAAAGGATAAAAAATGTAGCTTCAACTGGGAAAATACCATTTGAAAGGTCATTCAACTCAGAATTCCAAGTCAGGAATTCTTTCCAGAGCTCCAACATGACGATCACTGACGTTATGATTCAACCTTGTTTTTTTC
The DNA here is from genome assembly GCF_045791955.1 of Oncorhynchus clarkii lewisi. Lineage (NCBI taxonomy): Eukaryota > Metazoa > Chordata > Actinopteri > Salmoniformes > Salmonidae > Oncorhynchus > Oncorhynchus clarkii. The sequence continues at coordinate 41,095,347 of NC_092156.1, forward strand.
CGACTTCCTAGTTGTCTTGAAAGCACCATAAATCCAGAGAATGTCAGACTTGGCAAAGTTTGATGACATGATATGTCCACAAGAAGGAGCACCGCGCCACCTTCCTGTTCAAGTGAGCACAGCACAGAAAGGTGAGTTCAAAAATGTATTGTATGCTGTTGCATAAATTATGTAATATGCCAGGGAGATACAGTTGAAGTCGGAAGTTTACATACAGTTAGTTTGGAGTCATTAAATCTCGTTTTTCAACTGCTCCACAAATTTATTGTTAACAAACTATAGTTTTTGGCAAGTCGGTTAGGACACTACTTTGTGCATGACAAGTAATTTTTCCAACAATTGTTTACGGACAGATTATTTCACTTATAACTCACTGTATCACAATTCCAGTGGGTCAGAAGTTTAAATACGCTAAGTTGACTGTGCCTTTAAACAGCTTGGAAAATTGCAGAAAACGATGTCATGGCTATAGAAGCTTCTGATAGGCTAATTGACATCATTTGAGTTAATTGGAGGTGTACCTGGGGATGTATTTCAAGGCCTACCTTCAAACCTTTTTGCTTGACATCATGGTAAAATCAAAAGAAATCAGCCAAGACCTCAGAAAAAAAGAATTTGTAGACCTCCACAAGTCTGGTTCATCCTTGGGAGCAATTTCCAAACGCCTGAAGGTACCACATTCATCTGTACAAACAATAGCACACAAGTATAAACACCATGGGACCACGCAGCCGCCATACCGCTCAGGAAGGAGATGTGTTCTGTCTCCTAGAGATGAACGTACTTTGGTGCAAAGAGTGCAAATCAAATCCAGAACAACAGCAAAGGACCTTGTGAAGATGCTGGAGGAAACAGGTACAAAAGTATTTATATCCACAGTAAAACGAGTCCTATATCGACATAACCTCAAAGGCCGCTCAACAAGGAAGAAGCCACTGCTCCCAAACCCCCATAAAAAAAACAGACTACGGTTTGCAACTGCACATGCGGACAAAGATCATACTTTTTGGAGAAATGTGCTCTGGTCTGATGAAACAAAAATAGAACTGTTTGGCCATAATGTTTGGAGGAAAAGGGGGGAAGCTTGCAAGCCGAAAAAGACCATATCAACCGTGAAGTACGGGGGTGGCAGTATCATGCTGTGGGGGTGCTTTGCTGCGGGGGGGACTGGTGCACTTCACAAAATAGATGGCATTATGAGGGAGGACAATTATGTGGATATATTGAAGCAACATCTCAAGACATCAGTCAGGAAGTTAAAGCTTGGTCGCAAATGGGTCTTCCAAATGGAAAATGGCTTAAGGATAACAAAGTCAAGGTATTGGAGTGGCCATCACAAAGCACTGACCTCAATCCTATAGAAAATCTATGGGCAGAACTGAAAAAGCGTGTGCGAGCAAGGAGGCCTACAAACCTGACTCAGTTACACCAGCTCTGTCAGGAGGAATGGGCCAAAAATTCACCCAACTTATTGTGGGAAGCTTGTGGAAGGCTACAAAAAACGTTTGACCCAAGTTAAGCAATTTGAAGGCAATGCTACCAAATACTAATTGAGTGTATGTAAACTTCTGACCCACTGGGAATGTGATGAAAGAAATAAAAGCTGGAATAAATAATTTTCTCTATTATTATTCTGACATTCTAAAAATAAAGTGGTGATCCTAACTGACCTAAAACAGGGAATATTTACTAGGATTAAATGTCAGGAATTGTGAAAAACTGAGTTTAAATGTATTTAGCTAAGGTGTATGTAAACTTGCAGCTTCAACTGTATGTATACTGTACTAAGAAAGAAATACTAAGTGTATGTTGTGTAGCAAGCTGTTAGTAGCCCTTGTCCCTCACCCTAATAATTTGGCCCCTTGCCCCCTCATAACTTAGTCTACTGTTCTGACTTTGTGGTGCACATGTTGCCTACAGACAGTTTGCGATAAATGTCTGCTTCCAACTCACACGCTCAAACACGTAGATCCCCTGAACGCAGCTCACTTTCCAGACCACTTTCCAGCTCACACTCTCAAACACCTAGATCCCCTGAACGCAGCTCACTCTCCAGATCCCAATCACCTGGATTATAATCACCTGTTCAAACTGTATGTCATTATCACACACTATTTAGTTAAATTCTTTGCACCCCATCACTGTGAGGTATTGTTTGTTTTGTGACACACGGCTTTCAGAGCTCTGGGTTTTCCTGTGATTTACTCCTCCCCTGTGTGATAGTTTTTGTCAGCCTCACTAATGACACCTTTTGGCTATTCAATGCCTGTACTTTAACAGGATTTCCTGTTATCTACCTATTGCCTGAGATCCCAGACTACGTTACTAGCCTTTTCCCTGCCTGTACTGTTGCTCTTTTGGTCCCCCTGTGTATGACCTTCTGCCTACCCCTGGAACCAGCTACCTGCCTCCTCCTGTGGTCCTTTGCAATAAACACCTGCTTCGCCCTGCACTTGAAACCAGCTCTGTCTCCCCTCATGTTCATTACAGTAATCATCAAATGTTTTAAGAGCTTTCATTGTCTGCTTATATGCCCCCTTTATTTATCCTTTGGTTCTGTCTTTGTGTACAGGAAGAATACTGTCAGTACGGCCCATGTTCTGAATTCTGTTATATTGACTACGTCTGCAAAAAGCGCTCATTAATGTCTTAACTGCTCGTCACAGTTATAGTGCATTTAATGTATTGTTTAGTATTGTGTTATGTAGTGGCTTGGCTGGCATGCATCTAAAAAAATGTTGGCGTTTTCCACACCAATATTGACATGCTAAAATCGCCACTGATTCTAGGTCAGTAGGTAAGGTGTATGGTAAGTGTTTCTAGTTATAGTCTCAGATACACATTGATTGGGAACAGAATCAAGACTGACTATATGGGCACACAGTACATTTCTGCGATGGTTTTTCAAATGTCTCTTACTTGACAATGATGCTGTTGTATGAGCACAGAAGTGTTGTGATAATAGTAGAATAATGGAAGCAGTGCATCCTAGCATAAGATGCCTTAGTGCTCCTGCTGTGCAGCCATGGAGATGCCAGGGTGCAGGACCGCAGGCCTTACAGTAGATACAGTCCACACTCCAACTGTCTTAGTAAACCTCGGAGCAGCTGGAACCCAGGACAGGAGCCCAGCAGACCCATTTGATCTCCAGCTGTGCTGCCATGGCGATGGCAGAATGCAGGACATGGGAAGTACACATGCATTTGAACCCCCTGGCTGTGCTGCCAAGACAATGGCGGAATTAAGGAACTAGAAGTGCATTCCGCCTTCAGCCCCAGCTGGGATTCCCTGTTGATACCAATATCGACGTACAGATGGAACGCTTCGAAGTTCTACCGTGACCTAACCATGTGTTGTGAAATTCAATAGCACACTCTTATCTTTCTAAACTCATGTGCAATAGCTTCAATATGAACGTGTGCCTATTTGGCTGTCCAACACAGAAGGTACATTTTGATGACAATAGTTTTGATAACCCGTACTTTATGCAGCTGTGGAAACTAGCTTCACTGATTACTCCATTCACACAACATGGCAATTTAACTTTCCCCTAGTCAAATCCGGAGGGAGGGGTAAGCGAACAGTGTGACTAAACCCAGGGTGAAACTATGCCAAGGTGAAAAACGACAATTGAACCGTCCTGTGATCTGTATGAATGAGAGATATGAACCCTGTTGACTTGTAACACAGTTTTTGTGCCAACAGCTAAACAGCATAATGAGGCCTCCAGTCATGTATCAACAGAGGGCGACAATCATCTCTGTGGATAATAATTAGCTTTATCACACAATGACACGGGTCACCCGGAAGGGCATAATTCTATCAGTAGAACAATAGCAGACAAATGTTGCGGCTCAGTGGAAATCTCCAAAGGGGATTGGCTGATTCATATAATACTTGTCAAATCCCAGGTGCCATTTCATATGGCTGTAAATCAGAGAAAATCCGTCCCGGGGAGAGCTCCTGCAGTTCTGATAATCATTTTGTTGCGAGAAAAAAAATCCCACGGGAGTGCTTTGTTTACGTTGACATTTATCAAAAAAGGATAGGCGAGAGATACAATCAGATTTCCTAAATCGGTAGGCATGTCAACATAATGTTGGTTTATATGGAAACGGTTGCAAATTGCAAATACTAAAAACACAAGAAATAAATCCATTTAGCGCTGTGCAATATTGACTGTGCAATGTAGAAAGTAGGAAGCAAATATGGTTTATTTTCTACTTCTTAGGTATGAACAAAATAATGTATCAGCCCTGCAATAACACATTTGTGCAATGCTAAATTGCCCCAAAATTGATTAACAATATTTGCGTGATCTTTGTGTTATTTATCATGCCTCCCATTACTCACAGCGGACCATTCTCTTAATGGCACTCCATAGTGTGCCAGCAGAGAGGAAATGGGCTGATAAAGCTACATATTTGTCCGAATCCGTCTGTATAATCGATGTGGTCTTGACAATATGTTGATTTATATACACAATTTGTTATTCCAATTTCTTTATATATTCAATATTTTCTCTGGCGATTCTGATAGATTTGCATTCATCTTGTATGGACTGCACTGTATACTACTGCTGTATAGGCCCTACAATTTGCAATATAATATACTGTCAGTTGCATGTGTGCTGTATTCCATTTATGAACAAGAATGTGTAGGCTTTGTGCAGGCTGTACCGTAACTGCTCTACTGTGTTGTTAATATTGAGTATTGCCTTTTATAGTCCTCTTACTAGTGCATAACAATGGGTAGTCTTCAGCAGAGTGGGGCTACTGTATTAGCATGGACATGATGGGTCTGGGAAGGGTATCAGGGTGGCTTTGCTCCTCTCTCTCTCATCAGGTTTCAGGCCAATACATAGAATAACAGGACTAGAGGTCGACCGATTATGATTTTTCAACGCCGATACCGATACCGATTATTGGAGGACCAAAACAAACTGATACCGATTAATCGGCCGATTTTTATATATATATAAATATGCAATAAATGACAATTACAACAATACTGAATGAAAAATTAACACTTATTTGAACTTAATACAATACATAAATAAAATCCATTTACTCTCAAATAAATAATGAAACGTGTACAATTTGGTTTAAATAATGCAAAAACACAGTATTGGAGAAGAAAGTAAAATTGCAATATGTACCATGTAAAAAAGCTAACGTTTAAGTTCCTTGCTCAGAACATGAGAACATATTAAAGCTGGTGGTTCCTTTAACCAGAGTCTTCAATATTCCCAGGTAAGAAGTTTTAGGTTGTAGTTATTATAGGAATTATAGGACTATCTCTCTATACCACTTGTATTGCATATACCTTTGACTATTGGATGTTCTTATAGGCACTTTAGTATTGCCAGCCTAAACTCGGGAGTTTATAGGCTTGAAGTCATAAACAGTGCTGTGCTTTAAGCATTGCTAAGAGCTGCTGTTTGCATGAATGCTTATGAGCCTGCTGCTGCCTACCACCGCTCAGTCAGACTGCTCTATCAAATATCAAATGATATACTTAATTATAATATAATAAACACACAGAAATAGATGCCTTTGGTCATTAATATGGTCAAATCCGGAAACTATTCTTTCAGTGAAATATGGAACCGTTCCGTATTTTAAAGAACGGGTGGCAACCCTAAGTCTAAATATTACTGTTACATTGCATAACCTTTAATGTTATGTCATAGTTTTGTAAAATTATGGCTAATTAATTACTGTCTTTGTTAGGAATAAATGGCCTTTCAACAGCTCGCAACGAGCCAGGCGGCCTAAACTGCTGCATATACCCTGACTCTGCTTGCACTGAACGCAAGAGAAGTGACACAATTTTCCTAGTTAATATTGCCTGCTAACATGAATTTATTTTAACTACATATGTAGGTTTAAAAATATATACCTATGTATTGATTTTGAGAAAGCCATTGATGTTCATGGTTAGGTACATTACTGCAATGATTGTGCTTTTATTAAATCATCACCCATTTGGCGAAGTTGAAGTAGGCTGTGATTCGATGATAAATTAAACAGGCACCACATTGATTATATGCAACGCAGAACAAGCTAGTTAACCTAGTAATATCATCAACCATGTGTAGTTAACTAGTGATTATGTGAAGATTGATTGTTTTTTATAAGATAAGTTTAATGCTAGCTAGCAACTTACCTTGGCTCGTTGCAGCCACAAGGTCCTTTTGATGCTGCACTTGCGTAACAGGTGGTCAGCCTGCCACGATTCAATGTAATCGGCCATAATCGGCGTCCAAAAAAGCCGATTACCGATTGTTATGAAAACTTGAAGTTGGCCCTAATTAATCGGCCATGCCGATTAATCGGTTGACCTTTAAACAGGACTGGGGAAATAAGAACAACAAAGGAAGCCAAGAAATGAATTATCTTTGCCTGGCATCCCATTTAAACATTCATGCAAAGAAAGTATATTAGAGAAGCAGGATGATCATTAAAGAAACCAACAAACCACTGTGTGTACAAAACATTAGGAACACCTTCCTAATATTGAATTGCATCCCCGTTTGCCCTCAGAACAGATTTCATTCGACGGTGCATGGACTCTACAAGGTGTCAAAAGTGTTCCACAGGGATGTTGGCCCATGTGTACTCCAATGTTTCCCACAGTTGTGTGAAGTTGGCTGGATGTCCTTAGGGTGGTTGACCATTCTTGATTCACAAGGGAAACTGTTGAGTGTGAAAAAGCTAGCCGCGTTCCAGTTCTTGACATACTCAAACCGGTGCGCCTGGCAACTACTACCATACCCCGTTCAAAGGCACTGAAATATTTTGTCTTGCCCATTCACCCTCTGAATGGCACACATTTGCCTCAAGGCTTAATTTATTTTTTTTACCTGTCTTCTCCCCTACACACCAATAAGGGATCATAGCTTTCACCTGGATTTACCTAGTCAGTCTACATCATGACAAGAGCAGGTGTTCCTAATGTTTTGTACACTCAGTGTATCGCTTCATCATCACTTCAGTTAAATAACGCTAGACTGTGACCATACTGTTCAAAAGCAATAAAAATGTTGATACATCCCTAGGCAGTCTATGGTATTTAAATGTCGTATTAGAGGCTCTGATATTAGGCAAGCTTGAATCATAAGCTTTTTTTTGTGCAGAAATTAACGTCAACAAAATATTATTATGCACAGAGACCTTTTCTATGGTAATAGCTTCCTGTGCTTAGACAGCAAGGAAAGACAAGGGAGAATGTGAGCAAGCTAGAGGAGAGAGAGAAGCTCAAAGAAAGAGAGATAGAGGGTAAGAGCAGAAGCAATAGCAAGAGAATAAAAGCGGGAGAAAATGTAGGACAGGTGGATGTAAGGCAGGAGGGGACTGAGGGAGGGAGAGAAAAAGAAAGAAAGAAAGAAAGAAAGAAAGAAAGAAAGAAAGAAAGAAAGAAAGAGAGAAAGAGTATAAGGGTGATATGGGGGAGTTTGAGAGGGATGAGGCTGGGGGGAGAGGAGATGGTTCATTTGTCACTGTCAGATCGGTTTGCTTCTCCTTCATAAGAGCGAGGACAGGGCCTTCCCCATGACCCCCCCTACATCCACCCTCCGCCCCCACTTCATTCACCCATCCCCCCACCTCCCCCACTCATCCTTCTGCCAACTCGTTCCATGTATAAAGCCCTAGTCTGTTTAGCCTCGTTCTATGTATAAAGCCCTAGTCTGTTTAGCCTCGATCCATGTATAAAGCCCAAGTCTGTTTAGCCTCGATCCATGTATAAAGCCCTAGTCTGTTTAGCCTCGATCCATGTATAAAGCCCTAGTCTGTTTAGCCTCGTTCCATGTATAAAGCCCTAGTCTGTTTAGCCTCGTTCTATGTATAAAGCCCTAGTCTGTTTAGCCTCGTTCCATGTATAAAGCCCTAGTCTGTTTAGCCTCGTTCCATGTATAAAGCCCTAGTCTCTATAAAATACTCTACAGCTAATAGATGAAAGGATGTTAATGCTATTGAAATCTTATTTAGAATACAAATGTAAAGAGATAATTTGCAGAATTATCATAATGGAGTGTGTTATGTGCTAGGTTAACAAAGTACATTCATATAATCATATTAATTCTTACAACGGCGGTTGGAGAGGATGAGTGGACATTTTGATTTGGTGAAGCGGTAGCTAATATGCTGGAAAAACACAGCGGTTGTGCTTGCCCATTGCACCCCTGGACCCCTCTTCCCTCCTCCCTGTATGTATCCCTGGTCCGGGAGCAGAGTGGACGCTGATGTAGCACTCCTGGATGCATCGCAGGCAGAATTGGACAAACTCATTTATTGGCTGTGTGTCCACTGCGACCACCTCCATGTAATGAATGGTGCAGTCTGCCTCCTCAGTGAAAACCTCTCTTTCAAAGCAGAAAAAAACCTTATATGGCTCAGGAAGCATTGAGTAGTGGCAAGCAGACTTATGACCTGGAGGCTGCAGGTTTAATCCCCAGTTGGGGACACTGCTGTGTATTCTTCAGCGAGGGTAATTAACCTTAATTGTCTGTGGAGTGCAGGGCCGGCTCAAGCCTTTGGGGGCCCTAAGCGAGATTTGGTTGGGGGTCCCCCACCTCGCGGAAAATCCTTTTTCTGGCACCCTTCTTGACGGTAGAGAGAAAAATGCCTCCTGCCATTCTACTCATTTTGCCATGGGGCAGAGATAAAAATAAAAATACGTTTTACGGCTAATTCCCTGCAACTCTCCCATTTTGCAATGACTTACGCCATGTTAATATGATATATGAGTGAGAATGAATAACAAAAGCAAAGAGTGCCCACTGGAGGTCAGGGCCCCTGGGCTAATCTACTATTCTTACTCAAAATAGTAAGTTGAGACCCTGACTGAGTACCTAAAAATCTATACAGTATATCCTAATTTATAATTTTTTGGGGTCTGGGGGCCCTAGTGGCAGGGGGCCCTAAGCGACTGCTTATGTTGCTTATGCCTGGAACCGGCCCTGGCGCAATGCACTCAACTGTGTAATATGAAAAACCCAGAGATATGTTATCCAGCCACTCTGGATAAAGACATCTGCTGAGAAAGTAAACAACTACGGTAGTATTTTTATTATGATTTATAGTATGAGTATTATCAGAGGTTGTGTGTCTGTGATGTCTCATGGTTGGGTCTTCTATAGTGGTCAGCCTCCTGCAATCTAGAGCTAGTCCTACTGTGGGAGAGGGGGAGTATTTCACCACCAACACACAAAGACACTATGGCAAATTATCCCTCTCATGCCTCTCTCTCCCATTCACTCACTAAATCTCCCTATCGCCTCACATACAATTTATCAAAATTTCTTGCTTGTTTTAAAGCACTTTAATTGGAATTTCGGACAAGTGCTTTTAGACAGATAATTATCACTGGTGCTTCGTCCACCTCTCTCACACACAAACCCACTCCATCTCTGTTTTTATCCCTCTCCATTTGCCCTATGTGTTTAAACACCCTTAATGTTGGAGATAATCTTGTAAAACCACTATGAAAATAATAATCTCTCAGTAGGCTTTGGTTCACTGACGCACAAATCTCTTCTAAGAAAAAGGAAAAGCACAAACTTCTGAGCAGGCAAAGGTTTGGAATGTCAATATAGTGGAAAGCAGAAGGAATATATAACACAAAAGTACTTAGTATTGTATCAAAAATATTTCCAAACATGATATTGAGATGAAACTCTAACATTGGGGGAAATCTTTAACATTGAGAAATGTTAAAGACTTCAGGTTCTATCACACCTACAGTAAATCAGTATTCCCCAATAAAATCATAATTTTGCTGCATACCAATTAATCAATAGACAGTTATCTTCAAAAGGTTAATAAGGAAAGAGTTGAAACACCCTGATGACACCTGCATGCTATACAGGCCTACACCTAAAGCATGAGCTGATCATTATTTTTCACCATAGGCTAAACCATTAAGTACATTCAGATCCACAGTCCTGCATCGTAAACCTAAAGAGATCGCAGTACATTAACATGGCTCAGAGAACTATTCAGTATGCACAATAAACTCTCCTTTTGACTAAAAAACACAATTAAAAGCCTGGTCACATAGGCCATTAAAGCTGAGAATGCAAGGTTTAGTCTTCATTTATTCCAAGGCTTCTTTTCATCTGTTATGCTGGAACATATTGAGTTCAACAAAGCTGTGTATAACTCTGATACTGGCAGGCCGAGCCATCAGAACAATTCCCATTGTCATAGATGCTGAGTTCTCCCCTCATCCCATTTTCTGAGATTTATGCAATTAAGCAATGTTCTTCTACAGTGCCAACATGAAACAGCAGTGAACATCTTTTTGGAGCAACCCAAGAGCCAGCAGGGTTCAATATTCATGAAATATTCTAATATCCTTGGTCTCTAGTGTGGTGAAGACACAGAGAGTAATGATCACTTCTCATGTCAGCTAGCGTTGGTCAGCAGGGGAAATGGAATTATGCAATAACTTATTTCAGAGTGTTTTTTCCAGGGCTTTTAGGGGATTTTGAAAAGTGGATTATTACCCACAGCAATACACTAGGAAACAATAATTGATGGCCAAGTCGGGGGAATCAGCTGTGACTTTATTTTGGATTTAAGAAATTCCCACTCTCTAAACACGTCGGCCTCTTATTAAAGATTTGGGTCAAACACATAAAAACGTAATCAGCATTGCTGTCACGTCCTGATCTTAGTTCCTTTATGTCTCTATTTTAGTTTGGTCAGGGCGTGAGCATTCTGTGTTTTGTTCTGTGTGTTAGATTTCTGTTTGGCCTGGTATGGTTCCCAGTCAGAGGCAGCTGTCAATCGTTGTCTCTAATTGAGAACCATACTTAGGCAGCCTGTTTTCCCACTGGGTTGTGGGTAGTTCTCTGTTTTTGTATTCTGTACCAGACAAAACTGTTTCGGTCATTCTCTTTTGTTGTTTTTCCAATTCATAATAAAAGATGAACAAGTACCATGCTGCACCTTGGTTCTCACCTTCTTCGACCCATGACAGCCGTTACAATTGCACTAATCACAAAGGGTTCTTTGAATGTCCCCATACGAGAACCCTTTTTGGTTCCAGGTAGAACACTTTTAAGTGTGCAGAACCCTCACTTACAGTGTTCCCTAGACATGATGCTATAGAGGAGGTGCTAGAGGGGAAGCTGTGTGTTGGAGTGCAGTTTAGTGGGATAAACTTCAGGACAGGCACACAATACACTATTTATGTTCCATTCTGTTCTACATTATTCATGTCATGAAATATTTCTGTTGGGAAATGTTTGAGACTTTTTATTGGATACATGTTTTACTACAGTAACAATATAAACCTTATAAAGCCTAGACCTCATGTAAGACAATCAGCCTTAATGAAGAACAAGTCATCAACTTAAAATCAAGTCAAACCAAACTGTATTAGCCGAATATAACAGGTGTAGACCTGACACTGAAATGCTTACATACGAGCCCCTAACCAACAGTGCAGTTTCAAAAAACACGGATAAGAATAGGAGATAAAAGCAATAAGTAATTAAAGAGCAGCAGTAAGAAAATAACAATACAGTTGAAGTCGGAAGTTTACATAAATAAGTTTTAATGACTTCTACCTAAGTATTTCAACCACTCCACAAATTCCTTGTTAACGAACTATAGTTTTGGCAAGTCGGTTAGGACATCTACTTTGTGCATAACACAAGTAATTTTTCCAACAATTGTTTACAGACAGATTATTTTACTGTATCAAAATTCCAGTGGGTCAAAAGTGTACATACACTAAGTTGACTGTGCCTTTAAACAGCTTGTAAAATTCCAGAAAATGATGTCATGTATTCAGAAGCTTCTGACAGGCTAATTGACATAATTTGAGTCAATTGGAGGTGTACCTGACGTATTTCAAAGCCTACCTTCAAACTCACTGCCTCTTTACTTGACATCATGGGAAAATCAAAAGAAATCAGCCAATTTGTATACCTCCACAAGTCTGGTTCATCCTTGGGAGCAATTTCCAAATGCCTGAAGGTACCACGTTCATCTGTACAAACAATAGTACGCGGGTGTAACGGTTTTCTTCCGCTGAAGGAGACGAGGACCAAAATGCAGCGTCGTTAGTGTTCAACATAGACGATACCCGAGAACACTACAAAATACAAAACACCCCATAAACATACAAAACTCCTAGACCAGACAAAACACATAAATCCCCCATGTCACACCCTGACCTAACCAAAATAATAAAGAAAACAAAGATAACTAAGGCCAGGGCGTGACAATGCCGCCATACCGCTCAGGAAGGAGACGTGTTCTGTCTCTTAGAGATGAACATACTTTGGTGAAAAAAGTGCAAATCAAATCCAGAACAACAGCAAAGGACCTTGTGAAGATGCTGGAGGAAACAGGTACAAAAGTATGTATATCCACAGTAAAACGAGTCCTATATCGACATAACCTAAAAGGCCGCTCAGCAAGTAAGAGGCCACTGCTCCCAAACCCCCATAAAAAAACAGACTACGGTTTGCAACTGCACATGGGGACAAAGATCGTACTTTTTGGAGAAATGTCCTCTGGTCTGATGAAACAAAAATAGAACTGTTTGGCCATAATGACCATCGTTATGTTTTGATGGTTAGTCGGAGGGCATAGCGGGATTTCTTATAAGCTTCTGGGTTAGAGTCCCACTAAAGCGGACGCTCTAGCCTTTAGCTCAGTGCGGATGCTGCCTGTAATCCATGACTTCTGATTGGGGTATGTACGTAATCGACGACATCATCGATGCACTTATTGATGAAACCAATGACAGATGTGGTGTACTCCTCAATGCCATTGGAGGAATCCTGGAACATATTCCAGTCCTGTAGCTTAGCATCTACTTCATCTGACCACTTTTTTATTGATCTAGTCACTGGTGCTTCCTGCTTTAATTTTTGCTTGTAAGCAGGAATCAGGAGGACGGAATTATGGTCAGATTTGCCAAATGGAGTTGCGAGGGAGAGCTTTATATGCATCTCTGTGTGTGGAGTATAGGTGATCCAGAGTTATTTTCCCTCTGGTTGCACATTTAACATGCTGATAGAAATAAGGTAAAACTGATTTAAGTTTCCCTGCATTGAAGTCCCCAGCTACTAGGAGCGCCGCCTCTTGGTGAGCGTTTTCTTGTTTGCTCATGGCGGAATACAGCTCATTCAATGCTAACTTAGTGCCAGCCTCTGACTGTGGTGGTATGTAAACAGCTACAAAGAATATAGATGAACATTTTCTCAGTAGGTAGTGTGGCCAGCAGGTTATCATGCAAAACTCTACCTCAGGCGAGCAATAGCTCGGGACTTCCTTAGATATTGTGCACCGGCTGTTGTTTACAAAAATACATAGACCGCCGCCCCTTGTCTTACCAGATGCCAATGTTCTATCCTAAAGGTACATCGTATAGCCAGTCAGCTGTATGTTGATATTGTCGTCTTTCAGTCATGACTCCGTGAAGCATAAGATGTTACAGTTTTTAATATCCCGTTTGTAGTTAATCTTCCCAGTAACTCATCCATTTTATTGTCCAAAGATTGCATGTTTACTAGTAGAATTGAGGGAAGTGGGGGTTTATTGGATGGCCTCCGACTTCACAGAAGGTAGCCCGCTCTCCGGCTTCTCTTTCTCCGTCTCCTCTTCACGCAGATCACTGGGGTCGGGACTTGTTCACGAGGGAGCCATATATCCTCCGCCTCGGGTTTATCAGAGTAGTGAAAGAAGAAAAAGGATTCTGCTAGTCGGTGGTGAGTAATCGCAGTCTTGATGTCTAGAAATTATTTTTGGTCAAAAGGAAGGTACAAACAGCGCAGATAAACAAACAAAAAAACACAATCGGTTGGGGGCAAATAAAAAGTCTGCCGTCTGCCTTCTGCTCCGGCGCCATCTTAAACATTCAGCGATAGAAACACCGTAAACACATGAAAAAATGAATCAGTGCATAACGGTTACCGATAAAATCAACTTCACAACAAGTATTGCTGACATCCATGTCTCTGTTAACCTACTGAAACATTGTGTAAATTGGAATTATCATACTAATAATGATGTATTGAAATGAGCCTCGTGTAACCACAGCAGAACGCATAAAAATCTATTGGGTCTAAAGATTTCCAATGAAATGTGGCCTTTGGCTGACGTGGGTATTATGCAAAACATGACATTTTAATCTACAATTAAATAAATAAACTTGATTGAATCTGTGTAACTGGGCACCTCTGTGGCTAAGTAGCATTAAAGGTGTACACTTTCCTAATGTATTTTTTGGTGCTCTATACAGGACCTCTAATGGGGTTATGGGTCTGTTGTATGTTGTATGTTGATGAGTCTGCTGTTGTTCTCCTAGTGTCTCTCCCAGGCTCTGTATGGGTTCCTTATCTGACCTGTAGACTATCTCAATTCATTTCGATTCAAGGGGCTTTATTGGCATGGGAAACATATGTTAACATTTCCAAAGCAAGTGAAGTAGATAATATACTCTCTGTCTGTCTTTCTCTCTCTCTCTCTTTCACTCTCTCTTTCTCTCTCTCTTTCACTCTCTCTCTCTCTCTGTGTGTTTCTCTCTCTCTCTCAGGGACTAAAAACCTCTACAATGTTAAACATTCTGGAGGTTCTGTACATTTCCAATGGTTTGACCATCCCAATGCTTGGTTAGTGACAGTCTAGTCTGGGTTTTTATCTTAATCAAGTCCCACACTGGATAGGTTGGAGCGATTACTCGGACTACATTTTTTATTTAACCTTTATTCAACTAGGTAAGTCAGTTAAAAACAACTTCTTATTTACAATGATGGCCTACCCTGGCCAAACTCGGGTGACGCTGGGCCAATTGTGCGCCACCCTATAAATAAACATGATAGTGATTTGGCATTCAGAAAACGACAATCTTTTACAATTAGCCAAACCCTGCTTAACTACACACAGGGAGATTTCACACTGCTCACACTTACAGATGAGAGGATAGTTAACAATAGTCAGAGTTAGAGAGAAAGTGGGAAAGTGAGAGAGAGGAGAGAGTGCAAGAGAGAGAGAGGGGAAGACATAGAGAGAGGGAGCTGGGGAAGAGAGAGGAGCCTCAGAGTTATAGCAGCAGGAGAGAAAATACCATGGCACATTATTGAGGGACGCTTTGGCGGTAAGCTGCTTATTGATAAAAGCACTAATCTGCCTGGCAGAAGGTAAGGAGGCTGGGATGTGTGGTGATAAAATATCTGAGCTAAAGGCAATGCCATCAGGGAGCTGAGCCTCCACACAGATTTACCTAAAGGAGCTTCTCATTAAATGTTTACATAAAAGTGGGAATCTGACCATGGGCAGCCTGCAGAAAGCATCTTTGTCTGCAGAGAAGTGAGCAGAGAACATAGGGAACCAAAGGCTCAGCTTTCCATTGGGTTCAGATAGATGCTGGGAGTGTCGCTTTCTAATATTATTTCCCAAATATTTTCCAAATGCATCAACAAGCAAGTCAGGTAATTTGATAAAATCAACAGAGGTTATGGTTGGGGGAAAAGGGAAAAGAATTCCATTGCGTCACAGATATGAATACATTAGTGGTATTGCCAGAATCATGTTTTTCTGTGTACAGGTGCCATATAGTGGGGCAAAAAAGTATTTAGTCAGCCACCAATTGTGCAAGTTCTCCCACTTAAAAAGATGAGAGGCCTGTAATTTTCATCATAGGTACACTTCAACTATGACAGACAAAATGAGAAAAAAAATCCAGAAAATCACATTGTAGGATTCTTTATGAATTTATTTGCAAATTATGGTGGAAGATAAGTATTTGGTCACCTACAAACAAGCAAGATTTCTGGCTCTCACAGACCTGTAACTTCTTCTTTAAGAGGCTTGTCTGTCCTCCACTCGTTACCTGTATTAATGGCACCTGTTTGAACTTGTTATCAGTATAAAAGACACCTGTCCACAACCTCAAACAGTCACACTCCAAACTCCACTATGGCCAAGACCAAAGAGCTGTCAAAGGACACCAGAAACAAAATTGTAGACCTGCACCAGGCTGGGAAGACTGAATCTGCAATAGGTAAGCAGCTTGGTTTGAAGAAATCAACTGTGGGAGCAATTATTAGGAGATGGAAGACATACAAGACCACTGATAATCTCCCTCGATCTGGGGCTCCACGCAAGATCTCACCCCGTGGGGTCAAAATGATCACAAGAACGGTGAGCAAAAATCCCAGAATCACACGGGGGGACCTAGTGAATGACCTGCAGAGAGCTGGGGCCAAAGTAACAAAGCCTACCATCAGTAACACACTACGCCGCCAGGGACTCAAATCCTGCAGTGCCAGACGTGTCCCCCTGCTTAAGCCAGTACATGTCCAGGCCTGTCTGAAGTTTGCTAGAGAGCATTTGGATGATCCAGAACAAGATTGGGAGAATGTCATATGGTCAGATGAAACCAAAATATAACTTTTTGGTAAAAACTCAACTTGTCGTGTTTGGAGGACAAAGAACACCATACCTACTGTGAAGCATGGGGGTGGAAACATCATGCTTTGGGGCTGTTTTTCTGCAAAGGGACCCGACTGATCCGTTTAAAGGAAAGAATGAATGGGGCCATGTAATCATGAGATTTTGAGTGAAAACCTCCTTCCATCAGCAAGGGCATTGAAGATGAAACGTGCCTGGGTCTTTCAGCATGACAATGATCCCAAACACACCGCCCGGGCAATGAAGGAGTGGCTTCGTAAAAAGCATTTCAAGGTCCTGGAGTGGCCTAGCCAGTCTCCAGATCTCAACCCCATAGAAAATCTTTGGAGGGAGTTGAAAGTCCGTGTTGCCCAGCAACAGCCCCAAAACATCACTGCTCTAGAGGAGATCTGCATGGAGGAATGGGCCAAAATACCAGAAACAGTGTGTGAAAACCTCGTGAAGACTTACAGAACACGTTTGACCTCAGTCATTGCCAACAAAGGGTATATAACTAAGTATTGAGAAAAACTTTTGTTATTGACCAAATACTTATTTTCCACCATAATTTGCAAATAAATTCATTACAAATCCTACAATGTGATTTTCTGGATTTTATTTCTCATTTTGTCTGTCATAGTTGAAGTGTACCTATGATGAAAATTACAGGCCTCTCATCTTTTTAAGTGGGAGAACTTGCACAATTGGTGGCTGACTAAATACTTTTTTGCCCCACTGTAGATGTTATATGGCAACCCATCTGTAGGTTTGCTCTAGCTTGCCTGTGGGTTTGGTTTGGATTGAATGTGCCCCGAGTGTCTCACTTGGTCTCCAGCTGTAATCTCTTTTAACAGGTAATCAAGGGAAAGTTAGCTTTAAATTGCCCACTTCAACTCAGCGGCAGCGCAGAGTGCACTGTGATTTCACTTTACATTCTCACCATTCACACCCAACATACCGTCTCAGAGTCCACCCAGCCCAGACAAGTCCATCTCAGAGAGGTTGCACACTTGCTAATCCCTTAATGCAAGACCAGGCCAGGCAATCTCAGATGGCAAACCTAGACTACTCTGTCTAAAAATCCTATGCCAATGAAATCAATCCCTTTGTCCTGGTTCAAAGACCCCCACTTTCATTAGAGCCAGTGTGCTAATTGAAGTTGTTTGCTTCTCGGCTGTCTTCCTTGTCCTCACTGTGTTGACTCTATCACCCCAGTGGGAGTCTTGCTGTAGCTCCAGGTGTATTAGAATTAGTCATTACATGGTGGATTTCCCTCAGTGGGACATGTCTCTCCAGTATCTACGAACAAAATATTTGCAGATAATTGCTGTTGTTCCCCTCAGGGTGAAGGCGGGTCTTCGTCTGCTACCAAATACTTCCTCCTAATTCTACGTTGTTCCCTGACTAAGTTCTGCTACAGAGGATGTGAGTGGGAAGTGTCTGGAGTGTTCTGAATCAGATAGTAGAAGATGAATCTGCACCATGTGTCTGAGTGTGGGTGTGTGACTATGTGTCTGATAAGGGTGACTTCCAGATGGATGGATCAAGAGAGAAATAGTTAGAGGAGAGAAAAACAGAGAGAGAATAAGCGAGGGAGCAGAAGAGAGTGAGAGAACGACTGCAATTAAATACATCATGGATGTGCTCTGATCTGAGGATTTCTGAGGTCTCAGGAAGACAGCAAGAAACGGAGTATTAGGCATGACCGTGTTGTAAACCATCTGTGGAGATGAGGAGATTCTGCTTGTGGCCTCGCCCCCTGAAATGCATCTCTGCACCTCTCAGATAGCGAACCCAAATTGGGTTAATCCCAGCTCACAGGGATGCCTAGAGTTCATCCAGTGTATGGCCAGTTGAACAATGAAGTAGGGTTAATTAAGGCTAGCCCTGAATCCTCTGTGAGAATCCTTCAGGTTGGCTGGAGATGGAGTTAGCTAGCTGCCCACTGCAGTGCCGAGATGAAGGCGGAGCCCCACAGGGGGACAACACTCAGCTATCTCTGACTAATAAGGCATTTTAATTGTGTGGATTTAATTTAAGTACAGATTTACGGCTTCACAGGCGCTCATCACGCCCACTTAAAAATGAACTGGGAAGGCCTTTCCCTTGATCTTTCACTGTGTGCTAATATCTCTCACACTGGTTCTTTCTCTCCTAAGGAGGAGGGACACATCATTAAAATGCTATGTAAAAAGGTGTCCAATCTTTGGCCTGAATGGGCTAATTATCAACACTGGGCTCAATGTAAGCTAATGGTCTCCCCGGCAACCATCATGTAATTTCACACATTCGGAGTGAGGGAGAACACGTTGGGAAAACCTATAAATGCATCCCTGAACCCAACCTCGTGACCCCACCTTGCCTTAACGTCAAGCTCAATCACCTACACAAATACAAACACACGTAAGCTGTATAGGTTGTGTCCCAATCGACAAGAATGCTGCCCTTTGAGGCAGAATTTCTAGGCAGGACATCAAAATGGGCATGTACCAATCCTAAAGTAACTTAAAATGCTGCCTTCTAAGGTGCCTTCATTGGGCTGATTTTGAAGGCAGCATCCCAAAATTCCCCAAATGTTGTCCCCACTTGGGAAAACATTTCTCAGAAGAATAAGCAATAACTTAATGTAAGTATAATGTTTATTTAACATCAACATTTTGTTAAAATGATCAACAGATCACTTTCATATGATGTTTATCAACTGGTGTTTATCAGCCCATTGCCAACACGCCGGACGCGATAGCTAGCTAGTAGTCGAACTCGTCCTGTTTATCGGTTGTTTAGAGGTGAACATGTAAACTAACTAGGCCTAATCATAGATTGAGCATTGCGTCAATTGTGAAGACCCAGACAGTTTTTAAATAATGAATTGGTGAACTTTCTAGCCAGCTGAAGACATGCAGCAAATAATGCTTTCCCATCTGTTTTCAGGGACTAAAGTGGGCACCACATTGCAATGGCTTGGCAGGAGAAAACGTTTCTGGACTTGTTTGGAGATAAGACATTTTATTAACAACATCTGATGGAAACGATAGGAAATGCAGCCAGCTGTGTTCTGTTCAAACTAGGCTTGTTAGCCAGCCAAATCATTTGTGCATTCCGTTGATGACTCTGTTTTGCTAGCAAGCTGCATACAGTGTCTGTTTACCTAATGTTAGCTAACTTTCTCTCGTCACTTTCCCTTCCCCTATTTGGTTGCACCATTGGGTTGGTGTTACTAGTTTACATTAGAGGCTAAGTTATTCTACTCTTAGTGTAAACAACTTGATCAAGCTTAAAAATATGCAAAACTGTTAACAAAACTATTGCACATTAATAAAGGTAGTTGTTGCTTCAGCAACTTGAACCAGCACTGATATTTGAGCAGTGAGGTTAATTTCTCCCCTCTCGTCTCTGCTTGTTCCGGGTTTGAAGGACATCCCACCCTGACACCCTACAGATGTAAATAATTTGTCGGGAACCTATCAGCAAACAGGATAATCACCATATTCCAGGATTTTATTCAGGAGTGTGCACCATCACAATGTTAGAGATAAATAGATTCACCCATGTTATGGTTTATCATGCAGATTTGTCAGGAAATTGTAACTTTTGAAGCTCATTCTAAAATACAGATGTGATTTTCTGTCCCAGGGGAATGCACTGTGTGCAAGTTTCCAATGTAGACCACAATTAGATGACATAGGTTAGTGAAGGGCTAGGGAACAAAAACCTGAAAACTCCTTGTCTGTCTATAAAAACAAAAAAAACTGTAAACTCCTGGCCTGTCTATAAAAACAAAAACCTATGGTTGTCATGACAAAATGTGCCCTCATGTATTGAACAAGCTTATGCATGTTGGAAGTTAATCTCATTGATGTCCCTCACTTGGGAATTGCTTATTTTGTACAATGGCATGTGTTTTAAGGACTCATGCACAGATACAGGAAAACCAATACAAATGTTAACATTTATTGAAAATGACAAGTGCTGATGTCTCCACATGTTTTGAGTCTTGGGCATCTGGTGACTGCAGTTCATCTGACTAATCCTCTGCAAGAGAAAGACATCAATAATATTACAATGCTGCATTCATTTAATTGAATATACTGCGCATTCGGAAAGTATTCAGACCCCTTGACTTTTTTAAAACTTATTCTAAAACTGATTAAATAAATAAAAAAGTATCATCAATCTACACACAATACCTAATAATGACAAAGTGAAAATACCGTTTTTGAACATTTACCAAATGTATTAAACAGAAATACTTTATTTACATAAGTATTCAGACTCTTTGCTATGAGAATTGAAATTGAGCTCAGGTGCATCCTGTTTACGTTACACTGTTCATATTTACCTTGATATGTTTCTACAACTTGATTGGGGTTTACCTGGGGTAAATTCAATTGATTGGACATGATTTGGAAAGGCACACACCTGTCTATATAAGGTCCCCACAGTTGACAATGCACGTCAGAGCAAAAACCAAGCCATGAGGTCGAAGGAATTGTGCGTAGAGCTCTGAGACAGGATCGTGTTGGAGGCACAGATCTGGGGAAGTGTACCAAAACATTTCTGAAGCATTGAAGGTCCCAAGAACACATTGAACTCCATCATTCTTAAACAGAAAAAGTTCTAGGAAGGCCAGCTCTTCCTAGGCCAAACTGAGCAATCAGTGCAGAAGGGCCTTGGTCAGGGAGTTGACCAAGAACATGACAGTCACTCTGACAGAGCTCCAGAGTTCCTCTGTGGAGATGGGAGAACCTTCCAGAAGGAAAACCATCTCTGCAGCACTCCACCAATCAGGCCTTTATGGGAGAGTGTCCAGATGGAAGCCACTCATCAGTAAAAGGAACGACAGCCCGCTTGGAGTTTGCCAAAAGGCACCTAAAGACTCTCAGTCCATGAGAAACAACATTGTCTGGTCTGATGAAACCAAGATGGAACTCTTTGGCCTGAATGCCAAGCGCCACGTCTGGAGGAAACCTGGCACCATCCCTACAGTGAAACATGGTGGTTGCAGCACAATGCTGTGGGGATGTTTTTCAGCGGCAAGGACTGGGAGACTAGTCAGGATCGAGGGAAAGATGAATAGAGCAAAGTATAGAGATCCTGATGAAAACCTGAACCAGAGCGCTCAGGAACTCAGACTGGGGTGATGGTTCACCTTCCAACAGGACAACGACCCTAAGCACACAGCCATGACAATGCAGGAGTGGCTTCGGGACAAGTCTCCAAA
This sequence comes from Oncorhynchus clarkii lewisi, assembly GCF_045791955.1. NCBI lineage: Eukaryota > Metazoa > Chordata > Actinopteri > Salmoniformes > Salmonidae > Oncorhynchus > Oncorhynchus clarkii. The sequence goes on from NC_092156.1 coordinate 41,116,983, forward strand.
TGTGCAGCGACGGTCCCCATCCAACCTGACAGAGCTTGCGAGGATCTGCAGAGAAGAATGGAAGAAACTCCCCAAATACAAGTGTGCCAAGCTTGTGGTATCATACCCAAGAAGACTCAAGGCTGTAATCGCTGCCAAAGGTGCTTCAACAAAGTACTGAGTAAAGGGTCTGAAAACTTATGTAAATGTGATACTTCAGTTTTTTATTTGTAATATATTTGAAAGCATTTCTAAAAAAACAGTTTTTGCTTTGTTATTATGGGGTATTTTTTGTAGATTGGTGAGGGGAAAAAAACAATATAATCAATTTTCCAATAAGGCTGTAATGTAACAAAAGGTGGAAAAAGTCAAGGGGTCTGAATACTTTCCAAATGCAATGTTTGATATGCATTTATATAATTATTTTATTTTTGGTATCCAATGCATTTAGCTAACATTAGGATGAAGTAGCTTTCTAATCTAGTTAGATTGCATCATATCACCTTTCAATATTAGTTATCAACAAATATAAAATGATGTTCTTGAGATTAGAGTCATTTAATAATATGTGTGGGTGTGATAGTTTAGGAATCACAATGCAAGCCTACTCATTAGAATAAAACATTAGCAGTTCTAATGCAGTAATAGCTTCACAGTGAAACACTACTATTCTGGCTAATAATCATTCTTAAACAGTCAGTAAAATAGCTTGGCTATCTCAAAAAACTGTAGTTTGTATCATGCATGCAAGCTTACCTGTCATGTCCACATTCCACAAAGATGGAGCTGCAGACCAAGCAATATGCTAGAGGAGGACCCTATACTGTAGGCTAAGTATTCTCGTCAGTGTCAACTTAATTCATGAACTGGTACTGAGGAGATCAATTTTGTAACTTGTTTACTTTTTATTTGTGTCAGATATTTCCATTTTGGGATAGTTGTTCACTGAATTGCCAGCACTAGTTGCTCACGGTGCTACAGTGGCTACAATGTAACTAAATGTCTCGCGGATGCTGCCTTAGAATCCCATCCCAATCAGCAGTTGCCTACTGGAAAAGGGCAACCTACAAAGGTAGGTGAGGCAGGTAGGCATTTGGATTGGGACATAGCCATAGGCTTCACACAGCTCTGTCCAGACCAGATCACGCCACTGGGAATTTAAGTGGTTGTTTACTTGATCACTGATTGTACAAACATTAGGAACACCTTCCTATATATTGAGCACCCCCTTTTGCCCTCAGAACAGCCTCAATTTGTCGGGGCATGGACTCTACACAGTGCTGGAAGCATTCCACAGAGATGCTTGCCCATGTTGACTCCAATGCTTCCCACAGGTGTGTCAAGTTGGCTGGATGTCCTTTGGGTGGTGGACCATTCTTGATACACACAGGAAACTGTCTCAATTCTCTTAAGGCTTCAAAATCCTTCTTTAACCTCTCTCCTCCCCTTCATCTATGTTGATTGAAGTGGATTTAACAAATGACATCAATAAGGGATGATAGCTTTCACCTGGTCAGTCTACGTTCCTAATGATTTTTGCACTAAGGGTGTTTTTCAATATGCATACTACCCTGCTCCACATTCTCATGCTGTAAGTGCATTCTCCAAGGATGTTCTCTTGAGCACGTTCTTGTGAGGATAAGAGTGTGGAGAATGCATAAAACATTACATTTGTAAAGCACTCACACTCTCGCTGCATCTCCCCATTCACTGAACCTTCTTCCAGCCAGGACAATGGCAACAATAGGGAAAAAACAACATATCACAAAGCAAATGTTTTACTTCATAATTATCTGCTAGCTCTATGTGAATCGCAATAATCTAGCTAGCCAGCTATTTAAACCGTCACAAATTACCTAAAACTTATGTCATGCAAGTTAGATGTACATTCTTTGTGGGTAGCTAGCTGCCACATCTTAGTGGCTAGTTAGCTAGCCCTATTGATTTACTATGGACTTACCCATTCCCTGAACCTTCCTCCAGCCAGGAAAATCGCAATAGAGACGAAACAAGATATACACAAAGCAAAAGTTTAACTATCAGCTAGCTATATGTGAATCATAATAATGTAGCTAACCATATAGTTTAACAGGCAAACAGGACCTAAAATGAATGGGTAGATTCTTCATGGGTAGCTAGCTAGCTAATAATTATTTGTGGCTATTTGGCTAGCTAACAGTAGTAGCTAGTCAGTTAGCCCTATTGACTTACTATGGGCTTGCAATTTACGCAAGTCCATAGCTATTGTAGGCAGGTATCAAGATAATGTATCAAGATAAAATATTGTAGTCAGGCATCATATGAGATGTGAATAGACAACATTTCATTCCGAAGTCTCTCACTTCAGCTCAAATAATGTCCGGCCTTTTTTACTTGGTTGCGTCATTTTTCTGTGCATACTTTCTGTTGAAGCTTGAATTGATGCATGCTGCAAAATATGTAGAAACGGAGTACGCATTAAAGTGCTAGCCGTGCTCCGTTTCGCATACTGTACCTTGATTTGGACATACTACGACACTCCCGTGCTCCAATTTTCATGCTCAGAACATGGTAGTATGCATATTGAGAAACACCCTCCTACATCCAGTTATTGGAGCTAGGTCTAAAAAGAGAAGAGGTGAAACTGCCAGAGACATGAATATGTGCTGACAGCGAATGGTAGCACCAGTGTGTTTACATTCAGCACTGCCAAGAATCATTGAGAAGCTCAGTTCTAGTCACAGACACCTGAGCACATCCCCACTGAAAATGTGAGTCATTGTTTAGACCAGCATGGTTGACTAGAGTAAGCTCTCCACTCCACATCTGTCACTCCAATAGGCAGCAACTTTATTATTTATTTTGGTCAATCTGTTCTTCCTGATGTGAGAGGGGATGCCATACATGAGGTAACATCTGCTGAGGTATGTCACATGAGTTTTAACATCTGTCCACGTTTTTGCGGCACCTTTCCATCAACTCACACATGTTTTGAAACACTTTACACACTCATGCAGAGACACGCAAACAGAGAGAGGTGAGGAGGCTAGCTTGATGTACAGGTGCACACAGCACAGACACTAGCAGTAGCATATAGCTAGATTAGACATGTATGTCCTCAAATACAACCCAAGCACAAAGCCCACCTGGAAACACAGACTTACTCACATAGACCCAAACATGCAAACCCACTGCAGGGCTACAGTTCATTGTCACTTTGCTCGTATATGCTGTCCATCACTGAGACAGTGGTGACTGTACACACTACTGACTCTCTTAACCCACAGGGGCTCGCAATTGTCCAAGCTGTCAGGCAACATCTGCTGAAATTACCCACCAGCCACTAGCCAACCAGTGGTGACTGACTGGGTTCTGGAGATAGGCTTTCTTATCCTCAAAGTGTCCCACACATATTCAGAGCCCAGTCACCCATTTCCCTTGAAGAATAGGATAATTTCTTGAACATATTGTACCGCGCAGGTCAGGTTAAGCTAATAGACACTTGTAGATACACACACACACACACGGGCACACAATCAGTCATTCAAGCAAGCACGCATATATGCACAGAGACATACAGACATACTCTCCCTAATTTATTTTTGCATTCTAATCCTCTCTGAGCCTATTAATATTTCTGTTTCCATGGCAATGGTAGAAGGGTCAGAGCCAAGCCAAGTGAAGTGGAGTGCAGTGCAGTGAGAAGATAAGAGCATGTGACCTGTATGGACCACAGGGCGTGAGGTCAAGCAGAAGTGTAAGAGTAAGTCACTCAGACATGAACCTCGCCCTCTACCTCACCTCCTCCGTTCACCAGCTAGATTAATGAACCCATGGGAAGAGGGGGAAGAGGGGGGGGAGAAGGGGAAGGAGACTCGTCTCCACCCCGGTAAAAGTGGAGACCAAAAGCAGTTTCTTATTACTCCCATGTGCCCTTTCCCCCCCAAGTGGATGGAAGTTTTCCTAATTACTAAAGCCTTTTTTAGTTACTGATTGTGTGTTTAAATCAGGTGATGAAAAGCAGGTAGCCAACAGCATTCTGAAATGGCTGCTTGATTGTTTTTGGGGTGGAATTTCCAACGTTAATGGCCCCCATCCATATCCTTAAATATCACAGCCACTCCACTAATAACACACCACCTCCTACCTTTGTCACAGGCAATTTAAACAAATTATTGTTTTGCTTTCGAAGCTCTGGCTCTTACCTGCTTGCTGTTGTACTTTGGCTGGCTGGCCTTGTAGCTATAATCCGAGTACTGGTCTGAGCCTGTTGAATTGTCATCTCCTCCAGTCCCTACGAAGGTGTTGGTTGCAGGGAGGTCCTGGACTGCCTGGTGCTTCTGGGAGGCCGACGGAGACTGGGCCTGCAGCTGGATGGATGGTAGGGGAGAGTTGGAGCGGTAGTGTCTGCCAAGGTCAGGGCTGCCTGGGGGGTATGTCAGGGGCAGGTGGATCCTGGGGCTGTCGTTGACCCCATCCAGGTTGAACTTGAGACTCTTCTGGAGACTGACCTCCTCCTCCTCTCCCAAGGGCTTGGGGGACTTGGAGGGCTTTCCTTTCCTTCCCCTCTTGCCTTTGCCATTCTTTGGCCCCTGCTTAGGGGCGTAAAGGTCCTTGGTCTCCTTCTTGCCAGCCTGGTAGCCGCTCTTCGTCTCCCGCTGAATGCGGTGGCGGATAAACACCACCACTACGATCACCATGACAACGCCCGCCACTCCCGCCAGGCTTCCGTAGACAATGTTACTGCGCTGGGCCGCCAGGCCGTAGTCAGGGTCACCAGCAATGTCTGTCTCCAGAGGGGTGTAGAGACTGTGTCCCACCAGTGCTTCCACCAGGCTGACGTTAGCAATGGTCTCATTGACGTAGATGTGTACCATGGCAGTGGCGTGGCGTGCGGGTTTGCCCGCATCACTCACCCTCACCACCAGGCGATGGAGCCCACCATGTTTCCGGGTCAGCTCCTTGGCCAGGGTGATCTCCCCAGTAGTGGAGGAGATGCTGAAGAGCTCATAAGGGTTTCCTCCAGTGATGCTGAAGACCAGCTCTGCATTGGGCCCAGTGTCCAGGTCCTCAGCCTCCACTAGCTCCACACGGCTTTCTGGGGCAGCTAGAGGGGACAGGAGTCTGAAGGAGGAGTTGGAGGGCTTGGTGACCACAGGATCATTGTCGTTTTCATCCAGGACATTGATGGTAACGCCTACATAGGAGGACCTGGGAGGCTCTCCCCCGTCTACGGCCTTCAGACGGAAGGTGTAGCTGCTCTCCTTCTCCCGGTCAAAGGAGATGCTGGACAGGATGGTTCCTGTTCCATTCTGAATCACAAACTTCCCTCCGTCTGGCTCCACAGAGAGCTGCACTCTGGCGTTCTCTCCCTGGTCCATGTCCAGCACAGTCACCATGCCAACGGCGCTGAGTGGGGGCATGTTCTCCAGAACAGAGAAGCTGTAGCCACTTAGCATGAACTTGGGGTCATTGTCATTGCGGTCCAGCACCTTGACCACGACCGTGGCTGTTCCTCTGTGACTGGGAGAACCTTTATCAGACGCAGTGACCCGGAACTCATAGCGTTCTTTATGCTCTCTGTCCAGTGAGCTCCGTGCCCTCACCTCCCCTGAATCGGGGTCAATCTCAAACAGGCCCCTGGTAGATGTGTCTGCTACGATGCTGTAGACCAGCTCGGCGTTAGTTCCGCTATCAGCATCCGTGGCAACCACGTCCACAACCTTGTCCCCTGGCTGGTTCTCCTCTGCAAAGGCAACCTCAAACAGGTTTGGGGAAAACACTGGGGAGTTGTCATTAACATCAGTCACCTGCACCTTCAATGAGTTAGTACTTGAAAGAGCTGGGTTGCCAGAGTCAACAGCCACAATCTCCACACGGTATTCCCTGACCCTCTCATAGTCCAAGGGGGTTGTAGTCTGCAGAAAATACTTCCTCTTGTTAGTGGACGAGTCACTAGCCGGGCGCAGCTGGAACGGCACGTCCCCCGCCACCACACAGGTGACCACTGCATTCTCCCCCTCATCCCTGTCAGACACCTGGACAAGGGCCACCGCCGTGCCCACTGGCATGTCCTCTGATATGTTGGCCACCCCGTCACTGTGGGTCACCAGGCCGATCCCACGGATCTCCACAGCAGGGGAATTGTCATTCTGGTCAGTCACCTGGATTGTCACAAAGGTCTTGGAGCTTTTGGGTTGGGGACCTTTGTCCCTGGCCACTACGTAGAATGTCAAATCGCTGATTTCTTCCCGATCCAAGGGCCCTTTGACATAGATGATGCCAGTGGAGCGATCAATTCGCAGGAGTTTTGGCACTGGGTCTAATGCCTGGTGTAGTGTGTATTCTATCTCTCCATTGGGGCCCATGTCAGAGTCATTGGCTTTCACCTGAAATCAGAGACAAGGGATTAGGTTAGAGGTTGGAATCAGGGTAAGAATTCAGGGATAAATGTTAGCATATGGAGGTATGGGTAAGGGGTTTAGGTTTACAGCCCGATGTCATTGAAGTTAGTTTACAGCAAGAGGGCGATAAGCAAGGGAGTCTAAATGTGAATATTATAAACATATCTTGCAATAATATGAAAACACACCATCCTAGCTTCAGAGAGACACATGTGAAATGAAAATAAATGTACACTGAGGGTTTATTTGACTTAGAAACTGTCAACCAAAATACCCGCTCGGGAAGAAACTTTATTGAGTGGGCTAATTGTTCAAAAAACATTCAATAAATTGGCTAAGCTTTGCTGCTTCTGGCAGCAGTTCAATAAGACTACACTGTGAAATTGCAAATTCAGTAACTTCATTCAGGCATTTCATCATGGTAAAAACCTAGAAACCCAGCACCGCATGTTGGACCCTAATGAGTTGTGGATATAAAACACTTAGTCTTCTCACAGTCAAAGTTGTATCCAATCTATACGGTAGCGTACACAACACCTTGATCACTCTGCAATATTAAAATAATGTTTTACCTGCAAAACAGAGTGTCCCACAGGGCTGTTTTCTGAAACCTCTGCCTCGTACGTGGCCTTCTCAAACTTCGGAGCATTGTCGTTAGCATCAGCAACCACCACTCTCAGCAAGGCACTGCTATAGCGCTGGGGGTTACCTCCGTCCACAGCTTTGATTGTCAGGTCGTACGAGTCCTTGAGCTCCCGGTCCAGACTGCCCAGGACGATGAGCTGGGGCAGCTTCTCCCCCCTGTCTTCCGCCACCTGCAGGCCGAAGAGCGTCACCGCGTCTGGCCCAGCTGTGAGGGCGTAGTCGGCCACCCCGTTCCTCTCCGAGTCCCTGTCTGTGGCCAGGGGAATGGAGAACAGAGCTCCCAAGTGGGTGTTTTCTGGGACAGAGATGGTGAGAACGGGGGAGGGAAACTGCGGCGTGTTGTCGTTGATGTCCTGGACCTCGATGCGGCCCTCAATGAGCCTGGGGCTCTGGTTGTGGATTAGGTCTGTGACGGACACTTCAAACTCCAGGAAGCAGGGCTTGCCCCTGACAATACTGCGGCAGTCCCTCAGTGTCTCCCTGTCTATGGGGATCTCTGTGGTGAAGATGTCCCCTGTCTTCCCATCCACTCGCAGGTACGGAGAGCCCACCTCCAGCTTGTACAAGTGACCAGAGTCTGGCAGGCCCTGGTCTGATGCCAGGCTGCCAATCAGCGTGCTGGGGGGCTGCTCCTCCTGGACCCGGTAGAGGATACCAGCCTCAGCCCAACCACAGCAGTCCAACACCAGGACCCACAACAGAACTGCTCCCAAGTGCAGTTCCATGAAGTCCGTCACCAGATTACCTGCCAGCAAAAAAAATAAAAATATAATAATAACACATTAAAGATGAAAAACTATACTTGGGCTTAAGGTTTATTGGTTATGTTGAATGTGCTCTGAAACAACATAGTTAATCTACGGTATGTATATACACTGAGTGTACAAAACATTAAGAATATTTTTGTAATATTGTGTTGCACTCTCCGCCCTTTTGCCCTCAGAACAGCCTCAATTAATCATGGCATGGACTCTACAAGGTGTCGAAAGGATTCCACAGTGATGCTGGCCCATTTAAACTCCACTGCTTCCCACAGTTGTGTCAAGTTGGCTGGGTGTCCTTTGGGTGGTGGACTATTCTTGATACACACGGGAAACCGTTGATACTATATATATATAGTATCTTCATTGGGGTTTAATTAAGATTTTATAATTCTAGGGGTTTTAACGTTAGTGAAAAAAAATTATTCTCCCAGGTATGTGAAAATAATGTTTCTTCTGCAATGACAATACAAGGAACGATTCATCATATGTGGCATATTTACCAAAAACAAGCTCTCCACATTGGAATAGATAATATCCTTGTTAAGAGAGCAAGGATTATCTTTCCCCTGTCAACGGGACAAAACCCAGGAAACATGAACAATGTGCATAACATGTTTCTCAAAAGGACCATTTTTGCCATGCTTGAAAAATAATGGTTCAGATGTTGGAGAATGTCTCCACTGACTTAGTGACTTACAGGGAATTTATAAAGCAATAAGCACCCAATCTTCTATTTGAAAGGAACAATTTAACAAATAGGGATGATAATGTCATTCATCTAAATGTGGAATCGTGTAACAACAGTTCGACATGTTGGGTGATTTCCCCTCCTTATTTTTGCTACATTAATTAAACCAAATTGAGCTTTTGCAGACAGTTTGTAACTGTTTTCATTCACTAAATCAGATCTTCAGCACAGTGCTGAGGATATTGAAAACAGCAACAGCCAGTATTGAAAACTTGTTTAAGCGCTACATAAATATATATATATATTTTAAAGAATTGATTTCCAGACAGAATTTACACAGAAGATAAAGTGAGAGCGGCCCAGTGTGCATTACGGCAGCTGTATAATCCAATGCAGAGCCTCAAAGACAGGGTACAGTGCCACGGTTCAAGGTTGAGCCTCCTAGACATCATTAAATGTGTATAGAAGCAGCTTGTGAATGCAACGCCACAAAAAAAATAACACTGTTGAACAAACCATACAGTATGTTTACGAAACCTTGACGATATGATATAAAGACAAGACTGAAAATGCATAATCTGACTGATCTAATACGAGAGAGGTCTGACCCACCTAAGGCTCCAGCTGCAGCACCCAGAGGCAGCAGCACGTCAGTGTTTGGCTTCATGTGGAACATGTTGCTGATCTGTAACCTGGCCTGCGCCTTATCACAAAATGCAGCTTTACTTTTGAGCAGATGAGATCTCCATCCTACTCTGCTGTTGGGCTAATTTACACACTGTAATGTTCATGTTTGATTTCTAACCTGCTACGCCACCCCATTAATCACTACCCCGCTAGTTTAGCTTCTGCTTTGATCCATATTCCGCAAGCTAAAGAATACACTATTTTTCAGACTGCAAATGATTTTAGACTTGAATTATTTCATGTGTGAGAAGAGTTCTCGCTGTAACTTGAAAGAGGATGAGACAGTTCATTGGGGTGGTTTATATAGTTGTAGTGCTCCAGCACAGGTCCTTATAGCCTTTGCATGCTGATGTAATTAAGTATGTATGTATGTATGTATGTACAGCACCAGTCAAAAGTTGGAACACACTTACTCATTCAAGGGTTTTTCTAAATTTTTTACAATTTTATACATTGTAGAATAATGGTGAAGACATCAAAACTATGAAATAATACATGTAGTAACCAAAGAAAGTGTTCAACAAATTCAAATAGATTTTAGATTCTTCAAAGTAGCCACCCTTTGCCTTGATGACAGCTTTGCACACTCTCGGCATTCTCTCATGAGGTGCTCACATGGAATGCATTTCAATTAAAAGGTGTGCCTTGTTAAAAGTTAATTTGTGGAATGTCTTTCCTTCTTAATGCATTTGAGCCAATCAGCTGTGTTGTGACAAGGTAGGGGTGGTATACAGAAGATAGCCCAATTCGGTAAAAGACCAAGTCCAGATTATGGCAAGAACAGCTCAAATATACAAAGAGAAACGACAGTCCAGCATTACTGTAAGACATGAAAGTCAGTCATTCTGGGAAATGTACAGAACTTTGAACGTTTCTTCAAGTGCAGTCAAAAAAAACATTAAGCGCCATGATGAAACTGGCTCTCATGAGGACCGACACAGGAAAGGAAGACAGAGCTGCCTCTGCTGCAGAGGATAAGTTCATTAAAGTTAACTGCACCTTAGATTGCTGCCCAAATAAATGCTTCACAGAGTTCAAGTAACAGACACATTTCAACATCAACTGTTCAGAGGAGACTGTGTGAATCAGGACTTCATGGTTGAATTGCTGCAAAGAAACCAATACTAAAGGAAACCAATAAGAAAAAGAGACTTGTTTGGGTCAAGAAACACGAGCAATGGACATTAGACCGGTGGAAATCTACCCTTCAGTCAAATGAGTCCAAATTTGACATTTTTGGTTCCAACCGCCGTGCCTTTGTGAGATGCAGAGCAGGTGAACGTATTATCTCCGCTTGTGTGGATTCCACCGTGATGCATGGAGGAAGAGGTGTTATGGTGTGGGGGTGCTTTGCTGGTGATTTATTTAGAATTCAAGACACACATAACCAGCTTGGCTACCACAGCATTTTGCAGCGATATGCCAACCCATCTGGTTTGTGTTTAGTGGGACTATCATTTGCTTTTCAAAAGGACAATGACCCTAAACACACCTCCAGGCTGTGTAGGAGAGTGATGGAGTGCTGCATCAGATGACTTAGCCGCCACAATCACCCGACCTCAACACAATAGAGATGGTTTGGGATGAGTTGGACCACAGGGTGAAGGAAACGCAGCCAACAAGTGCTCAGCATATGTGGGAACTCTACAAGACTCTACAACTACAAGACTGTTGGAAAAGCATTCCAGGTGAAGCTGGTTGAGAGAATGCAAAGCTGTCATCAAAGCAAAGGGTGGCTACTTTGAAGAATCTAAAATCGATTTTTGTTGGATTACTACATGATTCCATGTGTTATTTCATAGTTTTGATGTCTTCACTATTATTCTACAATGTAGAAAATAGTAAAACTAAAGAAAAAACCCCTGAATGAGTAGGTGTGTCCAAACGTTTGACTGCTATTGTATGTTAGTATGTAAACTCAGAAAAAAGAGAAACATCCCTTTTTCAGTACCTTGTCTTTCAAAGATAATTCGTAAAAATCCAAATAACTTCACAGATCTTCATTGTAAAGGGTTTAAACACTGTTTCCCATGCTTGTTCAATGTGGAACGACCTGTGGAGCGGTCGTTAAGACACTAACAGCTTACAGACAGTAGGCAATTAAGGTCACAGTTATGAAAACTTAGGACACTAATGAGGCCTTTCTACTGACTATGAAAAATATCAAAAGAAAGATGCCCAGGGTTCGAGCTCATCTGCGTGAAAGTGCCTAGGCATGCTGCAAGGAGGCATGAGGACTGCAGATGTGGCCGGGCAATAAATTGCAATGTCCGTACTGTGAGTTGCCTAAGACAGCGCTACAGGGAGACAGGATAGACAGCTGATCGTCCTCACAGTGGCAGACCACGTGTAACAACACCTGCACAGGATTGGTACATCTGGACATCACACCTGCGGTACAGGTATAGGATGGCAACAACAACTGTCTGAGTTACACTAGGAATGCACAATCCCTCCATCAGTCTCAGACTGTCCGCAATAGGCTGAGAGAGGCTGGACTGAGGGCTTGTAGGCCTGTTGTAAGGCAGGTCCTCACCAGACATCACCGGCAACAATGTTGCCTATGGGCACAAACCCACCATCGCTGGACCAGACAGGACTGGCAAAAAAGTGCTCTTCACTGACGAGTGGCGGTTTTGTCTCACCAGTGGTGATGGTCGGATTCACGTTTATCGTCGAAGGAATGAGTATTACACAGAGGCCTGTAATCTAGAACGGGATCGATTTGGAGGTGGAGGATCCGTCATGGTCTGGGGCGATGTGTCACAGCATCATCGGACTGAGCTTGTTGCCATTGCAGGCAATCTCAACACTGTGCATTCCAGGGAAAACATCATCCTCCCTCATGTGGTACCCTTCCTGCAGGCTCATCCTGACATGACCCTCCAGCATGACAATACCACCAACCATACTGCTCGTTCTGTGCGTGATTTCCTGCAAGACAGGAATGTCAGTGTTTTGCCATGGCCAGCGAAGAGCCCGGATCTCAATCCCATTGAGCACGTCTGGGACCTGTTGGATCGGAGGGTGAGGGCTAGGGCCATTCCCCCCAGACATGTCCGGGAACTTGTAGGTGCCTTGGAAGAGTGAGGTAACATCTCACAGCAAGAACTGGCAAATCTGGTGCAGTCCATGAGGAGATGCACTGCAGTACTTAATGCAGCTGGTGGCCACACCAGATACTGACTGTTACTTTTGATTTTGGCCCCCCTTTGTTCACATTATTCCATTTCTGTTAGTCACATTTTTTCCTCATGGAGGACATTTTTTCCTCATGGAGACATTTCCCATGTCCCCACGAGGACAAGGCTTTAAGCTTAGCGGTTGGGTTAGAGTTAGAATTAGGGGTTTGGGTTAGGTTTAGGGGTCAAGGTTAGGGTTAAAATTGGATTTTGAATGGAAATAAATGTTACACTGTGACCCAACAAGAATAGAAAAACTGTGTGTACAGTATGTGGGTGAGTGTGTGCCAAAAAGCATCGGTGAACAAATTTAGCGATCCTATAGCTGCATATATTTTTGGCCGTAAGCCAGTATTTTTCTGCCCCTCTTTGCATGCAACAATGTTGCAAAGCAAATACATGTTAAAACTAAACAGCAAAACATGAGCATGTCTAGAATACCAATTAGAAATCCAATTCCTTTGAATCCGTTAAGATTGGAAGTGCACGTTATTGATGCACTAATTGCTTAGTTATTGATGTGTCCTTTTTACATTTGCAGGGCAGCCTCCAGTCGATGTGGCTTGAATGATAGCACGTAGAGTAAAAGCATGTTTAAAGAGTACATCGTAAAGCACCGTTTTAAAAAAAAAAAACCTAAGACTACAGCTACATAGAAACTAAACATGTTGCCATCTATTAAGTTTTTATAAATAAACTCAATTGGAGGAGATCAGAGAATACATTACTTTTCCAGCCTATAGTCCTGTTAATGTGATGAGCTTGTGGTGACAAACATATGGAGACAAATAAACTCAATGACAGCTAGTTAACCCAGAGCACATTATCATCCTCATCCTCCATGTCCACCATTGCTGAGGAAGACAGTCATCAAGTTCAACAGCAATGACCCATAAACAAGATCTCCTTTGAAAGTGTTGCTTTACAAAGGAGCATGATTAAAGCAGCATTGGACTGCAGAACTGTATTGACTTGCATGAAAACAATTCAAAAGCTTCTCAGATGACATACAGTATCTAAAAAAGATCCCAAGAGATTCTAAATACTAAAGGGGAAAAAAGATACCACTCACCCAGTTAGGCTAATCATATAAAACTCACTCCCAGTAAGTGTCATATGGACCTTCAGGAGTCTCCATACAGTGAATGAATGTCTCTCAGAGGTTCTTTAAAATGTCTCCTTAATAAAGCCATAACCACACTTTCCTCTAGATAAGAGACTCCAAACACTCATTTAGAAGTGATCACATAATCACTTCCAGGGAGATAATTGCAACAATATTCTTTCAACAGTCTCCAGATCAGGTACACACATACACAACTCAGATTATAGTCACACGTTCATCGTCAGATAAGAGTCTATGGAAGCCTCAATAACAGAAGTAATATACAGAGTAACATACATAGCTTATTCATACCTATGAGTGGACTACTCCACTGAAGAGTCTAAGCCCAGTTTCCATTTGAGATAAGAGTCCGTATACTTTCAGGTAACGGATAAGAGCAGATACACAATTACAACTCAACCTGGACTGTAATAACGTGTGCTTTTGAGGGCTGCAGCACTGCAAGTTGTGTGTATCTCCTCAACAGAGGGTGAGTTCAACAGCACTGGGGTTTTGGAAAAGCCAGAACGAGTAATGAGGTCAATGGCTTGTGTTATTTTCACCACCAAAAACATAATATAATAATAATAATTCTGATGTAATTGTGATATTAAATGAATCATGCAGTTCCAGCATATTTCTAAGTAAACGTTAATAAAACATAATCCAAGAGTTCAGAATATGCATAATTTTGGATTGCTATCGTATTGAGTGAGACAAAATATGTGAAGAAGAATATCAAGTACTCCATAGAGATCCTATTAAATTACTACGTCAAAAACCCTCAAAGTTCCACAATGGGGCGAAATAGCAGCCATCATGGTCAGTGACAAGTCCAAAAGTAGTTTTATTGAAATGAATGGCAGTAGAGGCATAGCTGATGCATTTCCTGCATTACATATGCAGGCAAATAAAAGTAAGGCATGTGATGTATCAGAAATGGTCTAATTGAATTATTGTGCACCTAGCATAGCCATTTAACTATAAATACAGTTAATATGGGTTTTAATACACATTTTCTGTACAAATAGCTTCTCAAATATTTACAAACAGACCATAAATGTCTCAGATTGTGTTTTCTTGGAAAGCTGTGAGTGCTATTATATGATACAATATCAGTACTTGTTGTTGCATTTACAATTTGTCTTTACATGAACTGATTTGAGCCAGTATATGGCTGTGGATTGACTGCATTATTTGAATGGAATGTTGGCAGAATTTTTTTTAACATTCTGGAATCATTCCTCTAAAACTGGCTGGCTAGCTAACATACTTACATGTACATTGCAGATGCATTCTTCACATTCATTGTTTTACACAATATCTTACTACAGCACTGGCAACCCATGGTTGACCAACTCCCAGACCAACATGGCTGACCTTTGAACCATCATAAGAAGGTTAATGTCCATTCTAGTATTCTAATTCCTAGATGTATAAAGAACCCAGTTCAGATGTATGAAGAACCATAGCACAAGCCATTACTGGGTCATAATTGCAGCCCAGGGATTCTGTGTGTTGAAGTGCCCTAGAATCATGGCTCTCCATTCATCAAAATGCCATAGAGAATATAACCTTTGGCATGCATTGAACAATTATAGACATAAGAATGATCTAATCCTGATGTTTGTCCGCCATTGTCATTATCAGCTGCAGCACAAGCAGTTTTTATCAACAGCTTTTACAAGGCATCCTGGTGACATCAGCCTTCCGTGTGGCAGTGACCTTTTCTCTTCCCCACAGCCTGGTCACTGACAGATCATGGTCATCAGACTGCAACAGGTTCTGGGATAAGCCTCAGCAGCAATTCATCATTAACTGACTCATCATTCCTCTGTCTCACAATGATTCCATTTCAAACACAGTACAGTAGGCCTATATTGCTATGCCACTAATGGTTTCATTCCTTGGGTTCATGCCATATGGCAACACATGTCTCTTTAAATCACCTTGTTACCGTAGGAGTATAAGGGCTGAAATCACTTTGTCACAAACACACAGAGCTGAATTTGAGGAATGTGAGTGTAGCTCAAAGGCTTGTGTATATCATACATTGAAAGCTTGAGCTAAGTCATGAATAAGCATGTGTACGTACAGTAGGCCTTCATCCCGCAAAGTGTTTCAAACATACGTTAACTGTCTAACTTAGAAGTATGCATTGTAGTTGAGTGGCGTTTTTGGGAATGGATGGAAATTCGAAGTAATTTGATAAATCAATGTCTGAAGATTGCACATCAGAGACATGGCGGTCTGTTTGAATCAATGTGTGTGAATGGCCCAAGATGAAAATCCTTTCCCTAGCACTGGCTTTAGCTTCAAGCCATACCCATGCTTAACATCTAATATGTGCAGAAATACATCACTTTAGGCCGACTCTAAAACATACAAGAAGCAGCTCACCAATAAACACAAATATAATTATTAAAACACAATTCTTGAAAAGGGAACCCTGTCATAGTTTAGTCTGAGAATCTATCTCCAGAAGAGCTAGTCTATACACTTCACATTGATTTGAGTAGCAAGGCAATAGGCTGCATAACATACTGCTCCCTTGCCTCTCAGTAGTCTCTAATAATCTATATGAAGTTAGATGCATAGTTACTTTTTATGACAAGACAACAATAATACTAATCACCATGATGAGCAATATTTATCCATACCCTGCCCATGTGTACTGCTTGTCAATATTTGGGAGGGTATGGACAAAGCATAGGCGTGTATCACTAAAGAAATGCGCTCAGTCTCTGAAAAATGTAAATATACACTGAAAAGAGCTGCGTCTGGAGTCATATAGACTGTCAAACTGACGTTTAATATGTGGGAAGTGGGAACGAAATATTGATAGACGATGCTAAACGAATATAGCCTGTATGGCTGGTCAGTATGCATAGTTGGTCGATAAGAGCATCTCTTGCTTTCACTGCGGGGAGGGAGAGAGAAAGAGAGAGTGACGACTCCAGACGTTTAAGGGCTTTTAGTCAAACAAGTGTCCGATTCAAGCTATTGCACCTGGTTAATCGGATTCGCAGGAAAACGAACTATTGGGGAGTGGTTTGAATTACCCGTCTTTTAAATGTGTTTAAATGTACACAAGGCTATTTAATGAATGAGTGTATATTGTATTAGAAATTATACATACAGCAACAAAATATATTATCAGACATACTTTCCTATTTAGAAAGAGGCAATTAACCTTTACTAAGAAACGTTTGACTTTTAAACATGACATACTGCACATGCGTTTATCTTGGAAAGCACTATTCTGGTTGTATGTCAATATATTTAATTTACCTTTGCCAAAGACTTCTTAGGGTGCGATTGTCTCGGGGTTTTTTCCTTCTGTCGTCCCAGAGGCAGGTATATAACCCTCAAACCTCAGTATCAATGACTCAATCCAAATACTGTATCACGACGACGAAAAAAATCACCAGTTGAGAGCAAATCCATTAGTACCATTGATAACTTTACCCTCAAATTCGATGAATCCATTCCCATGTCATTGTGCAGCCTTCCATTCTACCGCTGTAAAAAAAAACGCTATTTTTCTGACCACGAAAAATAACACAAATCAAGCTTGAATTAATTCATTTCGTTTTTACAGATAATAACCAGTAGTTATGAACTCTATGCTTCTGGCCACGACGTTCAATTGCTTTTCTCCACTCTAAAATCCTGTTGCAACTGCACCTTAGCGAAGATATGCACTCATCTTCAACCTATCTATCTATCCCTTTAGTCCAAGTTTCTCAAGCTTTGCGAATGTCGTGCGTAAAACCCACACACCACGAAATACAGATTGAACGATATTTTAAAAAGTATTTAAAATGTCACACGTGTCTTAATCACAAAACGGAATATGTCACCGCGTAGAGTAAACGAAGCACGTATTTGTTATGAGAAATCAAGTGAGGATAATTTTTCAGCACTTGCTCTGCTCTCCAGACCGCGCACAAGAGCGTGGTAGGAGGTGGGGCTCCACCGAACTCCGCTCTCTGTCTCAGCCTCAGCAACTTCTCATCCACATCACTGGATGCCACAGGCTGAACACTCGAGACGTAAACACGGTTTTACTACCTAAATCAGAACGGTGGGACTTAGACAATTTATGTTAAAACCGAGGGTGACTGAAATTAATATTGATTTTAGGCTACTTGAGCTCATACACAAACGTGTTAGTCGATCTCCCGATGGGAGTTTCTATGGAGAGGTTTCAGGTGTGGTTTTATGTGTCAGTACCCTAACCTCATGATATTTTTTTATCTCTCAAACTTCTAAAACCATCTACTCACATAGGTGATTATTTAGTTGTTGATATATTCAATGTATCATATTTGGGCATTCGTTTGATTGTAATGGAATCCAATTCAACAGAGGAAAGCACAAGGGGCACTATTTGCTCTTTTGGCGCCACCCTCAGGCGACTAGTTTACAGGGGGAAACATCTCTGTCACTGTAAAAAAAAAAATAATATGAATAAACCAGTCTGACATCTCGTCTGAAATAATAGGCTAGGCTACTGTACTGTAGGCTACTGTAAACGTGAAATCTTTATTTGATGTGATGATTTGTTGGCGAAGTATATCTATAGTTGCCTACTCATGTGTATCCTATTCCCCATTTGATTAAGGGGGTGGACATCAGTGGCCTCTGTGAACAGGCATCTAGCAACAGCTTATTGACCAAGGCATTGCAGTGCTGCACCTCACAAACTCCTAATAATGTGTGTCATCAATTAGAAGATGCAGGTGGGTTTAGTTATATAACATGGCATAGCTTTGGGCTATAAATCATCATTACCCAACTGGGAACACCATGTCCCTCTCCACGAACCAGCCTCCGTGTCCCACCCCCCCAACCCCGACAGCAGCTGCTGAGCATAAGCAATGGCCCAGGAGCAATGACTCAAACATACTGCTCTGACACAAAGGAGAGCCCCGAACATCTTCCTCTAGAGGAAACATTATTTCCCCTCTTTCCAGCCCTGGTAAAGGTAGCCTTTATCAGAGAGTTCCCATCTCTGATCCACACTCCTCCTCCAGTCTCTCATTAGCTGCAAACAAACAGCTGTCGGGTTACCTCTCCAGGGTTCTCATTAGGGGCTGCCACTCAAACGCAAAGCAGCCCGTAGCCAATCACGGCGGAGCTCCCGCCCACACACACCTGAGGGGTCAAAAGTGACACGTCGCCAAGATGCAGGTCTTCAACAATGCCTGTGGCTCTCACACTATTCTTCTTTAAACATTTGCATGTGTTACTCCAAGCCTCTAATGATTGGCTGGTGGTGAAGACATCTCGAGGAGGAGAGACACATAGGGAAGTCAGGAAGTATTCAGACCCTTTGACTTTTTCCACATTTTGTAACGTTAAAGCCTTATTCTAAAATAGATCAAATTAAATAATTTCCTCAGCAATCTACACACAAAACCCCATAATGACAAAGTGAAAACTGTTTTTTATAAATGTTTGCAAATGTATTAACATTTAAAAACAGAAATACCTTATTTACCTAAGTATTTAGACCCTTTGCTATGAGACTCGAAATTGAGCTCAGATGCATCCTGTTTCCATTGATCATCCTTCAGATGTTTCTACAACTTGATTGGGGTCCATCTGTGGTAAATTCAATTGATTGAACATGATTCGGAAAGGCTCACGCCTGTCTACATAAGGTCCCACAGTTGACAGTGCATGTCAGAGCAAAAACCAAGCCATGAGTTGGAAGCAATTGTTTGTAGAGCTCCGAGACAGAATTGTGTCGAGGCACAGATCTGGGGAAGGGTACCAACACATATCTGCAGCATTGAAGGTTCCCAAGAACACAGTGGCCTCCATCAATCTCCATCAAAGTTTTGAACCACCAAGACGTTTCCTAGAGCTGGCAGTCCGGACAAACTAAGCAATCGAGGGAGAAGAACCTTGGTCAGGGAGGTGACCAAGAACCTGACGGTCACTCTAATAGAGCTCTAGAGTTCCTCTGTGGAGATGGGAGAACCTTCCAGAATGACAGCCATCTCAGCAGCACTCCACCAATCAGGCCTTTATGGTAGAGTAGCCAGATGGAAGCCACTGCTCAGTAAAAGACAGCCCTCGTGGATTTTGCCAAAAGCCAACTAAAGACTCTGACCATGAGAATCAAGAATTTCTGGTCTGATCAAATCAAGGTTGAACACTGGTCTGAATGCCAAGCATCACATCTGGAGGAAACCTGGCACCATCCCTACGGTGAAACATGGTGGTGGCAGCATCATGCTGTGGGGATATTTTTCAGCGGCAGGGACTATGAGACTAGTCAGGATCGAGGCAAAGATGGTAATCCTTGATGAAAACTTGCTCCAGAGAGCTCTGGACCTCAAATTGGGGTAAGGTTCACCTTGCAACAGGACAACGACCCTAAACACTCAGCCAAGACAATGCAGGAGTAGCTTCGGGACAAGTCTCTGAATGTCCTTGAGTGGCCCAGCCAGAGCCCGGACTTGAACCAGATTGAACATCTCTGGAAAGACCTGGAAATAGCTGTGCAGCAATGCTCCCCACTCAACCTGACAGAGCTTAAGAGAATCTGCAGAGAAGAATGGGAGAACCTCCCCAAATACAGGTGTGCCAAGCTTTTAGAGTCATACCCAAGAAGACTCCAGTCTGTAACCGCTGCCAAATGGGCTTCAACAAAGTACTGAGTAACGGGTCTGAATATTTATGTAAATGTGATATATAAATAGATATATAGATATATATATATATATATATATACAGTTGAAGTTGGATGTTTGAAGTCATTAAAACATGTTTTTCAAACACTCCAAAAATTCCTTGTTAACAAACCACAGATTTGGCAAGTCGGTTTGGGACATCTACTTTGTGCATAACACAAGTAATTTCTCCAACAATTGTTTACAGACAGATTAGTTATAACGGCTGTTGGTGGAAAAAGGTGAGGACCAAGGTGCAGCGTTGTACGTGTTCATCTTTATTTATGAATTGACATAGAATGCCCACCCCAACTCACGCCCTGACCAAACCAAAATAGAGACATAAAAAAGGATCAGGACGTGACATTAGTTCACTTATAATTCACTGTATCACAATTCCACTGGGTCAGAAGTTTACATACACTAAGTTGACTGTGCCTTTAAACAGCTTGGAAAATTCCTGAAATGTATGTCATGGCTTTAGAAGCTATTGATAGGTTAATTGACATCATTTGAGTCAATTGGAGGTGTACCTGTGGATGTATTTCAAGGCCTACCTTCAAAACTCAACACCTCTTTGCTTGACATCATGGGAAACTAAAATAAATCAGCCAAGACCTCAGAAAAAAAATTGCAGACCTCCACAAGTCTGGTTCATCCTTGGGAGCAATTTCTAAAAGCCCGAAGGTACCACGTTCATCTGTGCAAACAACAGTACCCAAGTATAAACACCATGGGACCACGCAGCCATCATACTGCTCAGGAAGGAGATGTGTTCTGTCTCCTAGAGAGGAAAGTACTTTGGTGTAAAAATATCAAATTAATCCCAGAACAACAGCAAAGGACCTTGTGAAGATGCTGGAGAAAACAGGTACAAAAGTATGTATGTCCACAGTAAAACAAGTCCTATATCGTCATAACCTGAAAGGCCGCTCAGAAAAGGAATAAGCCATTCCTCAAAAAACGCCATAAAAAAGCCAGACTATGGTTTGGAACTACACATGGGGACAAATATCGTACTTTTTGGAGAAATGTCCTCTGGTCTGATGAAACAAAAATAGAATTGTTTGGCCATAATGACCATCGTTTTGTTTGGAGGGAAAAGGGGGAGGCTTGCAAGCTGAAGAATACCATCCCAACCGTGAAGCACGGGGGTGGCAGCATCATGTTGTGCGGGTACTTTGCTGCAGGAGGGACTGGTGCACTTCACAAAATAAATGGCGTCATGAGGTAGGACAAATATTTTGATATATTGAAGCAGCATCTCAAGACATCAGTCAGGAAGTTAAAGCTTGGTCGCAAATGGGTCTTCCAAATGGACAATGACCCCAAGCATGCTTCCAAAGTTGTGGCAAAATGGCTTAAGGACAACAAAGTCAAGGTATTGGAGTGGCAATCACAAAGCCCTGACCTCAATCCTAAAGAAAATCTGTGGGCAGAACTGAAAAAGTGTGTGCGAGCAAGGAGTCCTGCAAACCTGACTCAGTTACACCAGCCTTCTCAGGAGGAATGGGCCAAAAATCACCCAACTTATTGCGGGAAGCTTGTGGAGGCCTACCCGAAACCTTTGACCCAAGTTAAACAATTTAAAGGCAATGCTAACAAATACTAATTGAGTGTATATAAACTTCTGACCCACTGGGAATGTGATGAAATAAATAAAAGCTGAAATAAATAATTCTCTCTACTATTATTCTGACATTTCACATTCTTAAAATGAAGTGGTGATCCTAACTGACCTAAGACAGGGAATTTGTACTATGATTAAATGTCAGGAATTGTGAAAACTGAGTTTAAATGTATTTGGCTAAGGTGTATGTAAACTTCCAACTTCAGCTGTGTGTGTATATATACAGTATATCACAAAAGTGAGTACACCACTCACATTTTTGTTAATATTTGAGTATATCTTTTCATGTGACAACACTGAAGAAATGACACTTTGCTACAATGTAAAGTAGTGAGTGTACAGCTTGTATAACAGTGTAAATTTGCTGTCCCCTCAAAATAACTCAACACACAGCCATTAATGTCTAAACCGCTGGCAACAAAAGTGAGTACACCCCTAAGTAAAAATGTCCAAATTGGGCCCAAAGTGTCAATATTTTGTGTGGCCACCATCATTTTCCAGTACTGCCTTAACCCTCTTGGGCATGGAGTTCACAAGGGCTTCACAGGTTGCCACTGGAGTACTCTTCCATGATGACATCACGGAGCTGGTGGATGTTAGAGACCTTGCACTCCTCCACCTTCCGTTTTAGGATGCCCCACAGATGCTCAATAGGGTTTAGGTCTGGAGACATGCTTGGCGAGTCCATCACCTTTACCCTCAGCTTCTTTAGCAAGGCAGTGGTCGTCTTGGAGGTGTGTTTGGGTTCGTTATCATGTTGGAATACTGCCCTGCGGCCCAGTCTCCGAAGGGAGGGGATCATGCTCTGCTTCAGTATGTCACAGTATATGTTGGCATTCATGGTTCCCTCAATGAACTGTAGCTCCCCAGTGCCGGCAGCACTCATGCAGCCCCAGACCATGACACTCCCACCACCATGCTTGACTGTAGGCAAGACACACTTGTCTTTGTACTCCTCACCTGGTTGCTGCCACACACGCTTGACACCATCTGAACCAAATAAGCATCTTGGTCTCATCAGACCACAGGACATGGTTCCAGTAATCCATGTCCTTAGTCTACTTGTCTGCAGCAAACTTTTTTGCGGGATTTCTTGTGCATCATCTTTAGAAGAGGCTTCCTTCTGGGACGACAGCCATGCAGACCAATTTGATGCAGTGTACGGCGTATGGTCTGAGCACTGACAGGCTAACCCCCACCCCTTCAACCTCTGCAGCAATGCTGGCAGCACTCATACGTCTATTTCCCAAAGACAACCTCTGGATATGACGCTGAGCACGTGCACTCAACTTCTTTGGTCGACCATGGCGAGGCCTGTTCTGAGTGGAACCTGTCCAGTTAAACCGCTGTATGGTCTTGGCCACCGTGCTGCAGCTCAGTTTCAGGGTCTTGGCAATCTTCTTATAGCCCAGGCCATCTTTATGTAGAGCAACAATTATTTTTTTCAGATCCTCAGAGAGTTCTTTGCCATGAGGTGCCATGTTGAACTTCCAGTGACCAGTCAGTATGAGGGAGTGTGAGAGCGATGACACCAAATTTAACACACCTGCTCCCCATTCACACCTGAGACCTTGTAACACTAACGAGTCACATGACACCGGGGAGGGAAAATGGCTAATTGGGCCCAATTTGGACATTTTCACTTAGGGGTGTACTCACTTTTGTTGCCAGCTGTTTAGACATTAATGGCTGTGTGTTGAGTTATTTTGAGGGGACAGCAAATTTACACTGTTATACAAGCTGTACACTCACTACTTTACATTGTAGCAAAGTGTAATTTCTTCAGTGTTGTCACATGAAAAGATATACTCAAATATTAACATTAACATTAACACAAAATGTTGTGATATACTGTATATATATATATATATATATTTATAAATGATCAAAAATGTCTAAAACACTGTTTGTGATTTGTTATTATGGGGTATTGTGTGTAGATTGCTGAAAAAAACCCGAACAATTTAATCAATTTTTGAATTAGGCTGTAAAGAAACAAAATGTGTCAAAAGTCAAGGTGTCTGAATACTTTCC
Organism: Oncorhynchus clarkii lewisi; assembly: GCF_045791955.1. Lineage (NCBI taxonomy): Eukaryota > Metazoa > Chordata > Actinopteri > Salmoniformes > Salmonidae > Oncorhynchus > Oncorhynchus clarkii. The sequence continues at coordinate 41,140,766 of NC_092156.1, forward strand.
GAAAGCAATGTAGACTGCGTTGATGAGCAGGAAGACCTGTGTGTGGACATGATACAGTAGGTCCTGCCTGGCGATCTCTCACTTTCCCAAGTACTTCACAATAGTTTCCATCCATATTAAGGAAATAGACAACTGGTTCTGTGCCGGTTGTGTTCAGTGTTAAAGCAATTAAACACCTGAGCTTTTATGGTTAGGTGGACATTTACAGTGCCTTCAGAAAGTATTCACACCCCGCTACTTTTTCTACATTTTTTGGTTTTACAGCCTGAATTTAAAATTGATTACATTTAGATTTTTGTCACACAATACCCCATAATGTCAAAGTGGAATTATGTTTTTCAATATTTTTGTTTAATAAAATATGAAAAGCTGAAAAGCCATGGCAAGCCTAAATAAATTCAGGAGTAAAAATGTGCTTAACAAGTCACATAAATTGAATTGGATTATCTCTGTGTGCAAAACTATTGTTTAATTAGATTTGGTGCAGCAGTCTAAGGCACTGCATCTCAGTGCAAGAGGCGTCACTACAGTCCCTTGTTTGAATCCAGGCTGCATTACATCCGGCTGTGATTGGGAGTCCCATAGGGTGATGCACAATTGGCCCAGCGTTGTCTGGGGTAGGCCGTCATTGTAAATAAGAATTTGTTCTTAACTGACTTGCCTAGTTAAATAAAGATTAAATAAAATATCCCTTTGAGCAAGTTGCAGTTATTAATTACACTTTAGATGGTGTACCAATACACCCAAATCACTACAAAGACACAGGTGTCCTTCCTAACTTGGTTGCCGGAGAGTAAGGAAACTTCTCAGGGATTTCACGAGGCCATTGGTGACTTTAAAACCGTTATAACGTTTAATGGCTGTGATAGGAGAAAACTGAGGATGGATCAACAACATTGTAGTTACTCAACAATACTAACCCAATTTAAATAGTGAAAAGGAAGCCTGTACAGAATAAAACTATTCCAAAACATCCATCATGTTTGCAACAAGGCACTAAAGTAGTACTGCAAAAACATTTTGGAAAGCAAAACTTTTTGTCCTCAATACAAAGTGTTATATTTGGGGCAAATCCAATAGAACACATTACTGAGTACCACTCTCCATATTTTCAAGCATAGTGAGGGCGACATCATGCTATGGGTATGCTTATAATCGTTAAGTAATGGGGAGTTTTTCAGGATAAAAAATAAATGGAATGGCACAGGCAAAATCCTAGAGGAAAACCTAGTTTAGTCTGCATTCAACCAGACACTAGGAGATTAATTCACCTTTCAGCGGGACCATAACCTAAATAACCAAGAAGACACTGAATGTTCTTGAGTGGCTGAGTTACAGTTTTGCCTTAAATCTGCTTGATCATCTAGCAATGATCGACAACCAATTTGACAGAGCTGGAAGAATTTAGAATAAAATAATGGGCAAATATTGTACAATCCAGGTGTGCAAAGGTCTTAGAGACTTACCCAGAAAGACGCACAGCTGTAATAGCTACCAACATGCATTGACTCAAGGCTGTGAACTCTTGTGTAAATCTGATATTTCTGTATTTCATTTTCAAAAAAGATTCCAAAAACCTGTTTTCACTTTGCCCGTATAGCGTAGTGTGTGTGGGTGAAAGACAAATAGTTATAATACATTTTGAATTCAGTCTGCAACACAACAAAATGTGGAATAAGTCAAGTGGTATGAATACTTTCTGAAGGCACAGTATGTACAATCATTTGGTGACAATGCTCACTGATTACAGCCCCGAGACGTTCAAAGATTTTGAGCTCCTACGTATGTAAAATATACAATCCCACTCTTTGGCCAGGTGTTGATTTCTTCAAGATCTACTGTAGTGGACGTCTCTTTGGTTTAGAGCAGCCACTTAACAGATGAATTAATGGTTGTGATAATGTCTGAACACAAATTACTCCACCGCGTGACACTTTCTTAGAATCAGGAAGTTTTTGTTTCCTGATTGTGCTTCACTGGTGACTCATTCTCAGTACAATGTGTGTGGTAATGGCAGCCAACCCCACTGTCAATCACTTGTAGTTAAGCCTTTAAATGTAATTATAAAATGGGTGAATACTGAATGGCTTAAAGCAGTGGCATATCAGACCGTATACCACTGGCATGACAAAACATTTATTTTTACTGCTCTAATTACGTTGGTAACCAGTTTATAATAGCAATAAGGCACCTCAGGGATTCGTGGTATATGGCCAATATACCACGTTGTGCATAAGAACAACCCTTAGCCGTGGCCAAATACCACAACCCCTCGGGCCTTATTACTTAAAAATACTTTCTAATGATGTACTGTAAAGTGTGTGTGTCTGTGTGTGTGTGTGTGTGTGTGCACGCATGTGTGGGTGTGTATATGGGAGGGGAAACATTCCTCGTGTGCATGAGGAAGAGAGGAGGGGAACATTGTACAGTAATATTCTGTGAATCACAAACAAAGGTGTTTGATTATGCCTTTGTTAGGAGAGAGGACATGAGTTTGCCATTTCAGCACACTAACTTTGTACTATAGAAAAGGAGGATGGATTTTCTGCATGACAAAATGTCTGATGGTCTTCTGCAATGTGTCTTTATCACAAAGGGCTATTTCATGATTTGTTTAACTTCTTATGGCTTGGGGGCAGTATTTCGACATCTGGATGAGAGGCATGCCCAAAGTAAACTGCCTGTTACTCAGGCCCAGAAGCCTGGGATATGCATATAATTGGTAGATTCTGATAGAAGGCACTCTAAAGATTCCAAAACTGTTAAAATAATGTCTGTGCTCATAACATAACTGATATGGCAGGCGAAAACCTGAGGAAAATCCATCCAGGAAGTGGGATTTTTTAAAATGTATTTTCAATTGAATGCCTATAGAGTATCTAATGGGTTAGGACCCAGATTGCAGTTCCTATGGCTTCCACTAGATGTCAACCGTCTTTACATTGTTTCAGGCTTGTTTTCTGAAAAAATAAGAAGAATGAGACCTTTCTGTCAGTGGACTGTAGAATCACGCAGTGCTGGTTTGCGCGTGTGACCGAGTGCACACCCTTCATTGTTTTTCCTTTCTATTGAATACGCTATTGTCCGGTTGAAATATTATTGATTATTTAGACAATTGACAACCTGAGGATTAATTATAAACATCGTTTGACATGTTTTGACAAACTTTACCGGTATTATTAGGATGTATTCGTCTGCATGTTTTGACCGCCTTTGAGCAGCCCAAATACGTATATATTCTTAATTCCATTCCTTTACTAGAGCTAGAAACACAAGCATTATGCTATGCCTGCAATCAAATCTGATTAACACATGTATGTGACAAATACAATTTGATTTGATTTGAAAGTGCACTTTTTGCTGATTCTAGTCATTCAACGTCAATTTGTGCAATCCCTCTTGGCATTAGTGATCGCAGCTGAAATGAAGATATTGTTTTGGATTGACAAAAGGAGGTGGAGAGAGATGAGTGCAGAAATGGAAACCAAAGCCGACGGTCCAGGCAGAATTGGGTCTGACAGGACGTGGGATGAGACAGTGGCTGGTTTGATCTCTTGATTAGCCAGCTGAAAGACTACAGTGCTGTTTGATTCTCCACACAGCTCTCCTGACGGCCCAAACAGTATCTGCATATTATAAGAGAAGGCCCAAAGGAAAGAAAGAGGGCATGACATTAAAACAGAAATTGTGATTTTCCAGATGAGTTTGACCTCAGCATTCAACCAGCATACACTCACCAGAGCTACAATGCATTCGGAAATGATTCAGACCCCTTGACTTTTTCTACATTTTCTTACATTACAGCCTTATTCTCAAACAGATAAATAGTTATTTTCCCCTCATCAATCTACACACAACACAAAACCCCATAATTACATAGCAAAACCGGGTTTTTATAATTTTTTGCAAATGTATTTTATTTAAATAACTGAAATATCACATTTACATAAGTATTCAGACACGTTACTCAGTACTTTGTTGACGCACCTTTGGCAGTGATTACAGAATCGAGTGTTCTTGGGTATGACGCTACAAGCTTGGCACACCTGTATTTGGAGAGTTTTTCACATTCTTCTCTGCAGATCCTCTCAAGCTCTGTCAGGTTCGATTGGGTTCAAGTTCGGGCTCTGACTGGGCCACTCAATGACATTCAGGGTCTTGTCCTGAAGCCACTCCTGCGCTGTCTTCTTAGGGTCGTTGTCCTGTTGGAAGGTGAATCTTCGCCCCAGTCTGAGGTCCTGAACGCTCTGGAGCAGGTTTTCATCTAGGAACTCGCTGTACTTTACCGTTCATCTTCGCCTCGATCCTGACAAGTCTCCCATTCCCTGCCACTAAAAAACAGCATGATGCTACCACCACCATGCTTTACCGTAGGGATAGGGGCCAGGTTTCCTCCCGATGTGGCGTTTGGCATTCAGGCCAAAGAGTTCAATCTTGGTTTCATCAGACCAGAGAATCGTGTTTCTCATGGTCTGAGAGTCTTTTAGATGCCTTTTGGAAAACTCCAAGTGGGCTGCCATATGCCTTTTACTGAGCAGTGGCTTCTGTCTGTACACTCTACCATAAAGGCCTGATTGGTGGAGTGCTGCAGAGATGGTTGTCCTTCTGGAAGGTTCACCCATCTCCACAGAGAAACTCTGGAGCTCTGTCAGAGTAACCATCGGGATCTTGGTCACCTCCCTGACCAAGGTCCTTCTCCCCTATTGCTCAGTTTGGCCGCCGGCCAGCTCTAGGCAGACAAGTCGTGGTCTTGGTTCTTCCATTTAAGAATGATGGAGGCCACTGTGTTCTTGGGGACCTTCAATTCTGCAGAAATGTTTTGGAACCCTTCCCCAGATCTGTGCCTCGACACAATCCTGTCTCTGAGCTCTACGGACAATTCCTTCAACCTTATGGCTTGGTTTTTGCTCTGACATGCACTGTCAACTGTGGGACCTTATATAGACAGGTGTGTGCCTTGCCAAATCATGTCCAATCAATTGAATATACCACAGCTGGACTCCAATCAAATTGTAGTAATAACTCAAGGATGATCAATGGAAACAGGATCCACCTGAGCTCCATTTCAAAGGGTCTGAATACTTATGCAAACAAGGTAGTTCGCTTTTTGGAAACATTTCTAAAAACCTGTTTTTGCTTTGTCATTATGGGATATTGTGTGTAGATTGACTAGGAACATGTTTTCTTTCATCAATTTTAGAATAAGGCTGTAACGTAACAAAATGTGGAAACGGTCAAAGGGCCAGGATACTTTCCGAAAGCACTGTATGTAAGCCAACGAATAGCCTTCACAAATCTGTGTGCTTAAATACCTGTGTAGTTTAAATGCAAAGAAAGACTATCCTTGATTCCTGCTAAATGGTTAGAGGGAAATGGAGATGGGATGCAGGGGTTGTCTTATGTCAAGTTATGTATGGTAGGAGTCAGTAGAGCTGGGTGTTATTGTTGGTGTTTCTGTTTACCTCAGGACTACTGGCGTAAGGTTGTGTTATGTCTCATGCCCAAACAGTCATGTTGTTGTGCTCCAAGTAGTGTCGAACAGCCTGGGTAAAAAAAACAAGGTTGTTGTTGAAACAGGAGAGGAAGAGGAGAGAGGGCATCCGTTGATTATCACTGAAAATGGCACTCTTTATTATACCCAGTACACATGCCAGTCTATAATGCTCATTGGTTTTGGCAGGTGAGAGACATCAGACACCAACTATATTGTGTTTGGATGACTACAAGCTATATTGTTTATAGTCTGATCAATTAGAAAACGAACCCTTCATTGTCATCCGGCATAATAAGAATAGGAAACAGAAACAGCATGGGTTAAAGAATGCCCCAGCCGTTTTCCAATCCTTTGTAGACGAGATTCTCAGGGACCTGTGCGGGCAGGGAGTGGTGGTTTATATCGATGACATTCTGATCTACTCGGCCACTCACACCGCGCATGTGTCTCTGGTGCGCAAGGTGCTTGGTAGACTGCTGGAGCATGACCTATACGTCAAGGCTGAGAAATGCGTGTTCTCTAAACGAGCCGTCTCTTTTCTGGGATATCGCATTTCCACCTCGGGGGTAGTGATGGAGGGTGACCGCATTAGGGCCGTGCGTAATTGGCCGACTCCGACCACGGTAAAGGAGGTGCAGCGTTTTCTGGGTTTTGCCAACTACTACCGGAGGTTTATCCGGGGTTTTGGCCAGGTAGCGGCTCCCATCACCTCACTGCTGAAGGGGGGCCCGGTGCGTTTGCAGTGGTCAGCAGAGGCGGACGGAGCATTCAACAAGTTGAAGGCGCTGTTTACTGATGCGCCCGTGTTGGCGCATCCGGACCCCTCTCTAGCATTCATAGTGGAGGTGGACGCGTCCGAGGCTGGGGTGGGTGCCGTGCTATCACAGCGCTCGGGTACGCCACCAAAACTCCGACCCTGCGCTTTCTTCTCAAGGAAGCTCAGCCCAGCGGAGCGTAACTATGATGTGGGGGACCGGGAGTTGCTAGCGGTGGTTAGAGCTCTGAAGGTGTGGAGACACTGATGTTTCTTAGTGATGATTATATTGCTTTCATTTTTGTGCAAATGTACAAGATGATTTACAAGAGATGATTTACAAGCAGCCAACCATGGAGGGTCTGTAAAAATCAATAGCATCATTACATGAGCGGGCTGTCAGCACTCAGCACACTGATTAAATGTCTTGCATGCCAATCCTCCTTATGGATCATGCACGACAATACCAGGTTGATTATCAATGTAGGAGTTGCTACTGGTAATCATACACCCTGTGATGTCATGAAGAAACAAATGCAATGTGTGAATGTTCTATAGATTTATTTCCTCATATGACACCTTATTATCTGATTAGATGCAGAGATTCTTTGGCCAGATCAAGCTTAGGCAGAGCTACAGACGGGGACTTGGCAGGGAAATCCCTGATTGACAGCTTCAAGGGTTGAAGGATTTAGGCTACCCTCTAATCTGTTCAGTAGCTGTCGATCAGTAATCACCTTTCCTCACATACGCTTGCCCACTCACACATGTGCCTCCCTTTTTCCAGAGAAAAGCACAGAGCCTTGGTGAGAGAAGCTTGGTAGTGAATAAAAGACAATGGGGTAAAGAATGGAGGAAGGATGGGAGAAGACAGGGGTGGAAAACAATAAGGAGGAGGAGCCAACAGACTCAATGAGCGTGTGTTAGTCTATAGCAGGGAGATAGATGTGTATGGGATTTTTCCTCTAATATCTGAAACAGGTTTCCCTAGACAGGGGTGATACCTTTACCAGCAGGCAGCATCCCCTGACCATTACTCTTGCTGAGAAATGTCATGTCAGGGCAGCCAGATGAGGTTTTAAATGACTGTCACGTCCTCCTCTATTTCAAATGGCCTCGTGTTATGGCATCCTATAGCCATTTATTTTATTTACGGCTTCTGCTTCCGGCTGCTTTCCTTTATGGGGCCAGAATATAAACTTGATAAAAACAGGGGGGCAGGTTTGGCCTTGTCGTGGTGTGGCCAGTTTATTTATTTGTATTTCACCTTTATTTAAGCAGGGAGTCACCATTGAGACCAGGGATCTCTTTCACAAGGGAGCCTTGCATACACAACATTAAAAATGTAATACAATATAAACCAGTCAAATACAGCACAACAGAAATATTCAAGAAAAACAGTTACCTTCCTCAATAAGTAGGTCCCCAATCAATATTTTTAAATTGCCTGAGCAACACCATAACATCCAAATGTAAATGTTTTGTGTCATTTGTTCCAGCAATGAGGTACTTCAAAACTAAAAGCGGATTTACCTAGTTTGGTGGAGACCCGAGGAACCTCAAGAGTTAACCAACCTCGTGAACGAGTTTTCATGTTTTTCTACAGGCGATTTTGTAAGAAGAGCGATTTTCTGGATGTTTCATGGTCTGCCAAACACCACTCTCGCTCTGTCACCTTTCACTGCAGATGCGGAGGTGCGACATCGGTGGATGCGGTGGATTGAGACACATCCAATGCAGATATCTCTTGCTTAAACTGACAGATGTTTATAGGGATTTGTATTATTATGCTGATTAGAGTTCAGAGGGGCGCGGACATCGACTCTAGGGGGCTAACAGTTAGGAAAGTTGGAACCTTGTGTTGTGGAGCTTTGAAAACCAAAAGGGAACAATGCAGTGATCTACGGGACTTTAATCAGGAGTGTGATGCTGTGGTACTAACATAGGCACTAGGACACTGGAATGGATAAAACACTGTGCTGCTCCTCCACCCAACCTCTGATTGAGTATTTAAAAATGTATTAAGCTTTAATGAGCACTGGGCATTTCCTCTGCCAGGAACAGGAGAAAATCTGGAGAATCTGGGAAGAACATCAGAATTGATGAAAAATAGCCTAGTTAATGTGGACTTGCTGTTGGAAGGAGTTTGAACAGGAAGAGGAGTGGTTTAATAGGACCATGTTGGTGGAGAGTAGGGGGAGATCTTAGACCAATCGAAGACACCTATAAAGGCTCGGTGGAATGCCACTTTGGGTAGTCAGATAAGTGGCTCATTAAAAGGGTGTGAGAGGGGCATTAGACCACTAAGACCACATATTACTAAACAGGGTTAAATGTGGATAAGAAACTGGAGAGGAGGGGGGGGCACAGAGAATGAAGTCCTGAGGCTTATGGAAAGGATCTGAACATTTTAATTTTTTAAAAATGTATTTAACCTTTATTTAACCAGGCAAGTCAGTTAAGAACAAAGTCTTACTTACAATGACGACCTACCCCGGCCAAACCCGGAGGACGCTGGGCCAATTGTGCGCCACCCTATGGGACTCCCAATCACGGCCGGATGTGATGCAGCCTGGATTTGAACCAGGTACTGCAGTGACGCCTCTTGCACTGAGACGCAGTGTCTTAGACTGCGTCACTCGGGAGCCCAAAAAAGAAATATGTACATATGACATAACACAAGGCATCTCTGAGAGACACAAAGCAGCAGTCCCATTGTGATCAGTGGGTTTTTCAGAGACCCTATGCTAAACAGAACACCCAAAGAGGGGAAACACACACACGCAGAGCGTTTAGTTCAGCGTGCGTGCGTGTGTGTGTGTGTGTGTGTGTATTGGATTAATGCAGAAGACACATTTCCATCAGGTATGTCCTTCAGTGATCGGAAAAATGCTACTTAAAACCCAAAGACATGGGAGATGATAAGGCCGCACTTTACAGCCCCTGAAACCTTTGTGTGATGCCTCCCCTCTCCTCTCTCCTCTCGTATTCTTCTCTGCTCTCACCAACTTTAATTTTGTCAGTAGGCCTCTGTGCTGCATACTATATATAATGCATACATAACTCTCTTTTCGGGTTAGTGTTGTGCAATAATGTATTGTAAGTGTGTGAACATGCTGCAAGCTAATTCTCCCCTTCCTTTTTTAGCTATGTGTTTACTCGTCTCACAGACGTTTGTTCTTTAGCTGCCGGGCTATCTGCCACCGGGCTGTTTAGTAGGATTAAATCTCCATGATCCCCACAGCAACTGATGCACAGCGAAAAGAGAAACATGACTGATAGTGAACCAGTGGGGCTCTTTTGTTTCCTGCACTCATTTACTCTCATACACCAAACATTGCGCAAACCCAGAAAAAAGGAACAGCAAATTAAGCCGCTTAACGTTTTGGTCCTCCTTTTCAAAATGGTTTGCCAGCAGAACCCTTATATCAATAGCACAGATTTGAATGGATTAGTAAATACAGTGTCTTTCATAACATTCTTGTAGTTCTGGATATCATTAGTCTTACTAAGCCTATTTTTTGCCTTGGATTAATACTGCCCCTTGGAAACCCTATTAATTTATGGAGTGTGTATCATCCTTGGGTGCTGGTAGTTATATATTGATAAATACTGTAGATGGCTAACTGCAGAGAAACAAATAGGTCTCTGTATTGAATACTGGGTAATGTCCTCTTGTGGTGTTTTACAAGTGAACTAAACTCCATGCAGTATAAACTTGGCAAAAAAACAACAACCATATAAGCTAGGCACAGATGAAACTCTAACAATTAATTTCTCACCTATGTGTATTTCCGCATCAGCAGGGGTCTATCATTTTCCCACACATCCCTGTCTCTGACATATGCCACACCTTATCACTGACAGATTCCAAAATAGCATCATGCCAGCCTGCTTCTGCATTATCACTCATAAGCTTGCAGAAAGCTTTACAGCTACCACATACATCTATGAACTTCTATGCTTCGCTGTTAATCTCCTGAATGTAGTGACTCAGGACGGAGAACTTTGTTCAACTGTAAACTTTTCTGGCCGTCAAGTGGTCTCTGTGGCACATCAACAATAACAAGATCACAATGCCATAATAACCCATTTTTGGGGTACACAATAGCATGCCTGGTTCATGTTCATAACGTATACCCCTCTATGCGTGTTGATTTTGCCTATGAGAATACCAATATGGTGCCATGTCTAATTTCAGACCGATAACCCTTCACTTACAATGTGTCGTTGGAAAGATTGGTACGGCAGACCCAGATATTTGTGTGTGAAATAAAGAGGTGTGAACACAGAAGGGTAATGCGTGCTTGGCGATAACGGGGGTAAAGTACATGGAAGCTACTGCTTTGATGTTGTGTGCTCTGCGCAATACCGCTTTGATCTCATAATGCGAACAGTCTGGAGCGGGCTGTCAGTGTATTACCTACTGCTTAGGGATGTACCTCATACACACTAACAGAGAGAGTATCAATCTGAACAAGACCACTCCTATTTTAAAAAACGGTTGTTTACCTAAAAGAAATCCCCTGTCAGACTAAAAAAAGTCATCCTTACACTTACAGGTTAATGAATACACAAACACATCCAAAGTTGTGTCTTAGGCCTTCATTTCCACTGTAAAAGGAGAAAAGGGTCAAAGCTATCAAATTCCACTCCAGTAATCCTGATAAATGTAGTCACGTCATGTGAGATAATGTCCTTATTCTCACCTTTCCGTAAACATGGCAGCTGATGGAGAAGATGGCCAGGTGTGCTGGGCCCTCGCTACCCCCTGTCCAGACACACATGGCTGCCCTATAGCAATGGAGTGGTGGGGATAGAGGTGGGGAGAGGAGGGGTGCTGTGTCTGCATAGCCGCAAGGGTCCGCAACAAGGAAATGATGCAATTGCACAAGGATCTGTGCCGAAGCACCATCCACAGACCTGCACCTGGCTACCGGCTTACTAAAAATGAGTTTTAGCCGCCAATCACACTGTGACCAAATGCATGTGTCAATAAAAGCATTATAAAGTATGAATGCTTACTTGTCGCAGACATCACATCCACATCCACTAAGAGAACGTCTCGGTTTTGGAAGTATTTATGTCTTATTTATATCAGACCATGCAGCCTTTATTCATGTATCGTCTTGGAAGACTATAAATAACCCTGACTGTTCTTCTGCCTCTGTGCCTGCTTCTTACCCAAGCCCTGTAGACAATGGGCATCCTTATCAAGTCCTGAAAAGCCTGTTGATTAGGAGGCACAGAGGAGTCATATGATAACCTCTAGAAAATAGGAGTATCTTAAAATAACTCTCACGACGCTCCCATAAATGCACTAATTGTAAGTGGCTCTGGATAAGAGCGTCTGCTAAATGACTAAAATGTCATATGTAATGTAAATGTAAAACGCTGTCATCGCCATCCTTACATGAAAAAAAAACAAATTAAATAAGGTGACTAAATAATGGCATGGTTGGACTTCCCGGAAGCATCATTGTGATACTGTACTTTCTCCATAGTTTAGATTAGAACACCTATTAAAAAGCATGTGGAATTGCGGCCCCCAGACCGAGGGCCATTGTACTGCCTGCTGGGTAAGTGTTAGGTAGAGAAAGAAAAGTGCAGCGGTGCTGTGAAAAGACAGCTGAGACCTGTCAGGAAGGAAAAAAAACAACACAGGGTAGAAAAGTGTTGCTTTTTTCCCCGTCATCCTAATTAATCCTGATTATGAATCTCACTTTCAGACACCTACCCAAGAAATTCAAAATGGCAAACCAATTATTGAATTTGTCATACATGATGGCTTCTCCCTGTAAATTAAGAGTTTTTTTTTTTTCTAAAACAATATATTGATTATTTTTTTTCAAATGAAATAATTACTTAAGGGGGCGGGTGCGGGACCTTCAAATGTTTTATTCATAGGTTTTAGATGTGTATGAAAACACGTTTTTTGCTTAATGCTATATATACATTGTTTAGCTGGAATGGAATGTTTGTGTCCTGTATATTTGACTGTGATATGTGGTTGTCTTACCTTGCTATCTTAAGATGGATGCATTTACTGTAAGTCATTCTGCATAAGAGCATCTGCTAAATGACAATAAAAGTTAAATGCACATTTTTTACATACACTGTAACCAAAAACTGTAATGTATATGGTAATTTGAGGTATTATCAACAGTAAACTTACACAACCATTCAAAAGTTTGGGGTCACTTAGAAATGTCCTTGTTTTTGAAAGAAAAGCAATTTATTTCCATTAAAATAACATCAAATTGATCAGAAATACAGTGTAGACATTGTAAATGACTATTGTAGCTGGAAACGGAGGCCAGAGGCAGAGGCCCATTATCAGCAAACATTACTAATGTGTTCCAATGGCACGTTGTGTTAGCTAATCCAAGTTGATCATTTTAAAAGGCTAATTGATCATTAGAAAATGCTTTTGCAAACATGTTAGCCCAGCTGAAAACTGTTGTTCTGATTAAAGAAGCAATGAAACTGGCCTTCTTTAGACTAGTTGAGTATCTGGAGCATCAGCATTTGTGGGTTCAATTACAGGCTCAAAATGGCCAGAAACAAAGAGCTTTCTTCTGAAACTCGTCAGTCTATTCTTGTTCTGAGAAATTAAGGCTATTCCATGTGAGAAATTGCCAAGAAACTTAAGATCTCATACAACGCTGTGTACTACTCCCTTCACAGTACGAAAACTGGCTCTAACCAGGATTGAAAGAAGAATGGGAGGCCCCGGTGCACAACTGAGCAAGAGGACAAGTCAATTAGAGTGTCTAGTTTGAGAAACAGATGCCTCATAAGTCCTCAACTGGCAGCTTCATTAAATAGTACCTGCAAAACACCAGTCTCAATGTCAACTGTGAAGAGCCGACTCCGGGATGCTGGCCTTCTAGGCAGAGTTGCAAAGAAAAAGCCATATCTCAGACTGGCCGATTAAAAAAAAGATTAAGATGGGCAAAAGAACACAGACACTGGACAGAGTAATTACACTCCACAAAATACAGTGCCGTACCGTATCTTTGGAGCGCCAAAAACTTTTTGACCACTAGTGGGTGCATGGTATTGCTGTTCCTTGCTCATTAACATATTTTGAGGTGTGCCTTGCAAGAGGCTATTTGTTACACCCGTGAGCGAGAATCTACTCAATGTTATGCAACATGGTAGGGGCAAGTCCATCAGTAACATAAAGATGTTATTGAATAATTCAGCAACAGAATAATGTGTTATCCTGGTCCGTAAAGCCATTTTAATTACTTATTTCAGCAAAGGTAGGCTATATTCCATTGTACTGTATCGTGCCTACTGCTTGTTTTTAAATCCTGCAGAGTTTCTCTAAAGCTGAGGATTATTATTAACAAAGAAGTTGAGGAGATGTAAATGAAAAGCCTCTAATTTCTTCAGTCCAATAGAAATTGGTCCTGTTGGGCAAACCTTGCTGCTCTTTCATGCCTTCCTCATGTCACCATGGCAACACACCAACCCCTGCAGGCGTCTGCCAAACTGACAGTCCATGTAACAGAGAGCGCACACACACCAATTCACCCACCAACCCATCCACCCACACACACAGAAGTACACACGCACACACTTGCGTGCACCATGCACACACCCACACATGTACACACACCCTCATATAGTCGTGTAGTCGATCGATAGTTGATATCTTTAATTGTGCAGTTTTATGTGAAGTTATTTTAGTGATAGCACATCAGCTTTGGGATTTGTCATATATTTGTAATAAAGCCAGTATTTGCTATATTCTTAAACCAGGGCTAATTTGCAATAATTCTAGAGACGTAAATGGCCGTAGGCAATGCACATCTTGCGATGCAGATCTGGCTAATGGCTTTATGTTGAGATAGAATCAGGCCTTGGGGGTAGGATCACACAGAGAGGAAGCCGATCACAAGCCCTTCCCTACGGGGCGTAACGGCATTTTCCACGGATGAGCTGGGCTGTCGCTGCGCTTTTAGGAAACTTGAGACAACGACACACTCAATGTGACAGTCTACCACCTTCTGCAGTAGGTCTACAAATTGTGAACTGCCATCCTGCCTGCCAACCACTTCTTAGGAGATGTTCAAATGACCCCTGCATAAAGATTCTGCACAACGGATGCTTAGAAAGTGAAAATGTCGGTGACTATCAATTATAATTTCTGGGTAGATTAAGTTGCAAAAGAAAGTTTTTCATGTGTGACAGTAATTTGCCATAATTAGACTGATGATGGCAGTAGAAGCAGTTGCATCTATAAAGATTTTTTTTTTAAAATATGAACAATTGAATACAGCCACAGTATTTATGCAGCATTAGGGCATATAATGCCTTCCGGGTCCATTTTAGCAGTTTTCCAATTCACTTGAGCTCAAGACAGCTTTTGTCTCATTCACACATTGAAAGAGCTCTCCGATGACCTAGCTCACTAATGAAAATACTAATTGGAGTGTGAAACAAAAACAACTTTAAAAAAAAATTTTTTGCAGATGATTCCACTTGTACATGCTTAGTAGAGTAAAGCAAATGCTAGACATTTATGCACACATATACGATTGTTTTGTAATGATTCTGATATATGCTTCTTTTGTTGTTTTGTTGACTTCATAAATAGTCCATAATCAACTGGAGTACAAGACATTGGCTGTCATTGAAAATATTCTAGACCTTCTAGAAATAGCCGGAATTGTGCCAAGTTAGTGTCAGAATTGTGAACGGCAGTGTGAATCATGATATCTGCAAATACAGCTCCCTGCCAAACTAGTCACACATAATACATATGCACGACCACTTACCCACACCTTCACACACATGCATAGAGACATTCACACACATGCACAGAGACATACACACACATGCACAGAGACATACACACACATGCATACACACACACGCATAGAGACATACACACATGAACAGAGACATTCACAGAGACATTGACACACAAGCACAATCACAGGTCTTAGGCCCCTCCACTGTGCCAGAGATTAAAATGATCTTCGCTCGTTAAATTAACGGTCCCTAGTGCAGTCTAATTAGCATGAAATAGGACACCAAATCCAGCACAGGAGGCTTGTTATTTAAGGATAAAGCGCATCTCTCATTTGAATGCATTTTTCATAAGCTGTGCTAATTAAGTTTCATTAGCATTATTAATTAAACATGAAAAGTTCCTCATTCCCTCTCTACGTCTGTGTCTGCTTCAGAACGGCACTGAGTGACAGCTCTCACTGGAGCACCGTTGAAACTCACCCTCAAACAAGGCATGTTATCATGCCTCAAAGACTACATGGAGTTGTGAATTGATCAAAAAATGAATTTAGCTATAACTATTTAACAGTGTGACTCCCATTGTCAGTATAACCAAGGCAACGTTAGATTGGGAGCAACCATTTTAAACTCTAACTGTACAACATCCACCAACAAAATATCCCAATAGGTGGTCTGGGACTCCAGCAGTGGATCACAAAAGACTGGCAGTCAAAGGAGTGCTGGTTTATAGCCCAAGGGTTTACTGAGGACAGCTCTGAAATCCACAATTATTCACTTTCAGTCAAATTGTGAAGTGCCATCATCCTCATCCAATCTCAATAAAGCCTCTCTAATTCCACTTTTCTGTAACTTGTGAAGCATATAGAAGTGTTGAACCAGTTCAGCACACTGAGGGAGAACACTGTAGCCTGGCACTTGGCAGTATAGCCTGGCACTTGGCAATATAGCCTGGCACTTGGATTTGATTTGTCTTCTGGAAGTTGCAAGTTGGCTTGACTTGGGTCCAGCTGATGTCAGTGCTGATACAGACATCTCAGGCCTCATCTTTGAACCGGACAGAGCTAAGTGAAAAAAATATATATTGCCATCTACAGTACTTGCTCTCCCTGCCTGGGATGTGCGTTGGCATTTCCCATTCCTGTCTTCTACCAAACCAGCTTGCTGCTGTGAGCCTATCATCACATGAGCCCTATGCAGCATTCTTGAGACATTTGTTGGATCTGAGGAGCTCGGAAATGACAACTCACACCATACTGGTTGGTTGAAATTTCAAAGATTGTTTAAATTGATCAGCAAAGCACTTTCAGTGAGTAAAATGTCGATAGGCTTGCTGCTGGCAGGGATTTGCATTTTTTATGACTTAACACAAATTGACCTTTCGGAATGAAACTCTTGCAAAGGAGTAAAGCAGTTTTACACAAAACACACACGCACACATTAGCAGTTATTTTAACACATTGTTGTCAGGTGGTCCTCAAGGACAAGAGATCCCAAAGGTGAGCCAGCTCTAATTAAAATGTGGAGGCCAGATGTTTTGCCTTCTCTGTGTCATTTCCCAAATGCTTCCCCTTGGCAGCCTACAGCTTCTCAGTCAGTGAGAGATGTATTTGGATGCACAATAAAGCAACACAACCTGCTTTCATTTTCAGCCAACAGATATTCTGATACACTCTACTTGGGGAAAAAGACAATGCCTCTGCATAAGCTATGTCAACATATAGGCCCATTCATCCTCTCCATGCTATTGACCTCTCAGACTTCACAATAAGCAGCAGCCTGTAGAGACACAGGCTGTGAACAGAGCTGCTTTCATTGCATCACACAGGGTATACTTCTGTTACTTGGAATTGAAGAACATGGGAAATGAAAGATTGAGTTTATAAGCATTTCGATGTTATGGCACTGTAGAGCGAATATGTGTCGTTATGTGGCTGTCTAGTGTTCACTAAGGGTACAGAGAGTCTCTAGGTCTGTAGTGAACTGTGTGTTGATGGCTTACTCTTGGTGCTGAGAGGGCGGGCGCCTTTGGGGAGATGCGAGGGAGGTGAGAAGAAAGTTCTACACTGAGCAGTCTGACTGCTGAGATGTGTGTTCCATCTTAATCAACGGGCTCTATCGCATCAACAACCACATGAATGTTTTCCACTTTGGCTCCCTGTTTATTGTCAAGCACATCGTTGATTAGAGTTGTCTGACTTAATGACAGAACATTCTTCTCGTGATTCACGAGGTAAAGACAGATGGATTCTCAAATGGTCTGACATACCTACAGTATTCCAGCGTCTGGTCATTACAGACCATTAACCTCTGTCAAATGGAACCTCCTTCTCGTACATAGTAAGTTGTAAACCTATTTGAGACAGACTAGTGCACAGTGAGGTGCTATTTACATGTTCGTCATACAGTACATATATTTCCATGTTTGATTTAGTACTGTACGAGAATAATTTAAGATATTCAACAGCAGTTATTTTACTCTCAAATGCACTTTTATGAAGCATGCAGTAATGTAAAGTGCAAACAGCTTTCAGATGTGCCCAGGTCCTTCCAATAAAATGATTTGCATGCATAATTAAATAGCATTAATTATACTGTATCTCTCCTTTCAGGATTACCTACCCGTGGCTTACAGTCAGAGCGTCAACAAGAGGTAGGGCGCTACCTGAACTAAGTCTGGTGATAGGGCCAGTGTTAGGATTAGTTTAGGGGTGCAGCTATACTATCTCTCTGGTACACTCTCTCTCTCACTTGACTTGTCTTGCCGTCATTAGGAACAACACTCTAACTCAATTTAAATCACTCCGTTTCACTTTCCACTGTATGCTCTAACACTCAAAGACTATCTTAATCACTGTCTTTCTCTGCCAGTGTGTCCCTCGCTCGCTCAAAGATGTATCAATCATCCTCTCCTCCAGTCTCTCCATGACTTACTCTCCTCTACGCCATACCTATGAAGTATAACACAGCATTTATCATTCCTATATTCATTGACGTGATATCTATCTCCATCTCAGATCATGTAAAGCAGCCACAAAATCACCTATCACATAGAAGTGAAGTGAGCTGTCTTTGTCACTAAAAATGTTTTGTAATGTGTAATAATGTATATCCCATCAAACAGTGTCACAGCCAGAAGTGGTCTGTGGTCTCTTCAAAACCAGACTATTTTACAAAATATGATCAGATCTTCAGGAATTATTAAAAGACAGAGGAATTCAACATTTTGTATGGAGAAAACTCACAGAATATCAGGGGAGCTTATAATAACAAAATGTTGAAAACTCACTGAACCTTTATAACCAACGAATGTGTAACTGCATTACTTTTTACCACAAAATATAGCCTTTTTTATGAAGTGTTAAACCTCAAAGCTGATTCTGACCTTACCAGAAAATAATTAATTCCATACATCACAAAATAATAGGTCCACTATTTATCCCCATTTTTGAGGCATTCTGGGAAAGGAGAGTTTATCCTTTGATAATTAGCGTCTCTCAGTGAGGAGCTTAAAAATAAACAGAGGTGTTAGTTATGTGTGAAGAAATAATTCCATGCTTTGATAACAACAGGACACCCTCAAGCTGAGAAACAGTAGTGTAATACAGCTAATTAAGAAAGGAATTGGCTGAAAAGCAAGGCTATTTTTCCACATTATGCATAGATTTATTTATGAGTGCATGGACTGCATTTGCAGTGGGCAAAAACAATTATTGGGATACCAACATGTGATAACAACACTGCATTCAATTACCACAATAGGGTAATGATATATTGAGCCTTCGTTTTGCCACATATTTGTGTCCATGACAGCCTAATTCCTGAAGTCAACACACAGTGTCCTTTTCTGTGGTGCTGTTGTTGTTATTTGCAGGATTTCTGAGTTAATCTTCCATGTGAAGAATACCAATCAACCAGCCACAATCTCTTACCCCTTCCTGGACCTTCAGTAACACTTCACACACGGACATCATCCAAAACCTCTACAACACCTCCACACCAACACGTCATGAGAAAACTTCACAGCCTTAAGGTTGAAACACCCATTAGATGCCACTTCCCTGACATTTCATCCACCCAGTACATACATTCCAACTCAGCTGACCTGACAGCTCTGCTTGCCCACTTCACAGCCACATGCCTTACAGCAACACCAGCCCAAACACCCCAGTCTCCTACCGCCGAGCCCCGGCCCCTCTGATATTCTCTCCACTAAGATGCAATACATCTCCATTAGGGAGAGAGATGAGAGATGCATTAGGCAGCTGTTTAATTCATTTACACGTTTTCCCATAATCCTAAACAAGACCATCTCCATTCCCCCGCGACTCTCCATGAACAGGAACACCACTTTAGAGGAAAATGACTCAAGTGTTGAACAGTCAAGTACCTGCCTGCAGCGCACTTCTTCCTGTCTTTTGTACCTTGATTTCACCCTAACATTAATCTGCATGAAGGCACAGGGACAATGAGCGACAGCGAGACATAGAATTCACAGAAAGGAGTTTCCGTTAACGTCCTTAACACTACTGACGCTCGGAGTACCTCATTTCTATACATAAGCATGCATGCATGCATCAACTCATGATAGCCATATATGCCTTTGAATATCCCCAAGACTTAATGGTTGAATCAATGGATGGCACTCATCTAGTTGAGCAAGCCAAGTAAATAAATGTATGATCCTTTAACTAAAAACCACCAGAAGAGAGTTGGTACATGGGTAGCATTAATCCTTCACGCCCTCAAACAGTGTTAGACAAGTGTGAATGTCTATATACACTGAGGATACCAAACATTAGGAAGACCCCCCCCCCAACCCCCACACTTTTTGCCCTCAGAACAACCTCAATTCATCAGGGCATGGACTCTACAAAGTGTCAAAAGTGTATGTCACGGAAAGAGCAGATGTTCTTAATGTTTTATTCACTCAGTGTATTTACCACCATCACAACATATCTTTTCACCATGCCCTCACACACTCTTACCCACATACAGACTCACCTTAGACCCCAACATTCACACACTCTTACCCACATACAGACTCACCTCAGACCCCAACATCCACACACCCTTACCCACATACAGACTCACCTCAGACCCCAACATCCACACACTCTTACCCACATACAGACTCACCTCAGACCCCAACATTCACACACTCTTACCCACATACAGACTTACCTCAGACCCCAACATACACACACTCTTACCCACATACAGACTCACCTCAGACCCCAACATCCACACACCCTTACCCACATACAGACTCACCTCAGACCCCAACATCCACACACCCTTACCCACATACAGACTCACCTCAGACCCCAACATCCACACACCCTTACCCACATACAGACTCACCTCAGACCCCAACATCCACACACTCTTACCCACATACAGACTCACCTCAGACCCCAACATCCACACACCCTTACCCACATACAGACTCACCTCAGACCCCAACATTCACACACTCTTACCCACATACAGACTCACCTCAGACCCCAACATCCACACACTCTTACCCACATACAGACTCACCTCAGACCCCAACATCCACACACCCTTACCCACATACAGACTCACCTCAGACCCCAACATCCTCACACTCTTACCCACATACAGACTCACCTCAGACCCCAACATCCACACACCCTTACCCACATACAGACTCACCTCAGACCCCAACATCCACACACCCTTACCCACATACAGACTCACCTCAGACCCCAACATCCACACACTCTTACCCACATACAGACTCACCTCAGACCCCAACATTCACACACTCTTACCCACATACAGACTCACCTCAGACCCCAACATTCACACACTCTTACCCACATACAGACTCACCTCAGTCCCCAACATCCACACACCCTTACCCACATACAGACTCACCTCAGACCCCAACATCCTCACACTCTTACCCACATACAGACTCACCTCAGACCCCAACATCCACACACCCTTACCCACATACAGACTCACCTCAGACCCCAACATCCACACACCCTTACCCACATACAGACTCACCTCAGACCCCAACATCCACACACTCTTACCCACATACAGACTCACCTCAGACCCCAACATCCACACACTCTTACCCACATACAGACTCACCTCAGACCCCAACATCCACACACCCTTACCCACATACAGACTCACCTCAGACCCCAACATTCACACACCCTTACTCATATACAGACTCACCTCAGACCCCAACATCCACACACCCTTACCCACATACAGACTCACCTCAGACCCCAACATCCACACACCCTTACCCACATACAGACTCACCTCAGACCCCAACATCCACACACCCTTACTCATATACAGACTCACCTCAGACCCCAACATCCACACACCCTTACCCACATACAGACTCACCTCAGACCCCAACATCCACACACCCTTACCCACATACATACTCACCTCAGACCCCAACATCCACACACCCTTACCCACATACAGACTCACCTCAGACCCCAACATACACACACCCTTACCCACAAACAGATACACCTCAGACCCCAACATTCACACAAAGCTCCTACAGGGTGAGACTGTTGTCCGGACACGTGGGCGTGTCTTTCATGCTCTCTGAGAATGGGAAATAGGAAAATATGTTTTTGTATATCACATTGTTTATAAATCAATAAAAAGTTGCAGGGTTTGAAATTGGATTCTGCTTTCAGTTAAACTGAAATGAATTTGCTTTTGTTTCCCTTAGAACTCATAATGTTTCTGACGGTTAGCTGAGCACAGTGAATGAAATTACCCCTTTCATTTGATTGATATGACAACTAGCCTAAATGATATCAAGATTGAATCAAGTTTCCACTCCAGTCATTTCGGTTCTGTCAGTGTTTTGTCAGAATAATGATGAAGTGTTATCTGTGATCATAAAATCAGTGACTCGGGGAAAAAAGGCATAGCATTCAGCTCAGCAACATCTGCATTGTGTATCAGTAGAATGGCTTTGATTAGAGTCTCATACACTTAAGTAAGTAAACACAATACATACAAATTATATATAATCACCCAAAACCACTCGGGTCTAGTAATCGATTAGTGCTGTCGACCTCACTGCTGATTGCCTCTCTCCAGGCTGGGGTGAAATTTGTTTGGTCAGCATAAAAAACAGCACTCACCAACAGCCAGCCAAGGGTATATTAGCTAGCTTAATGTAGCCATGACCCTGCTAAACTCCACCTGCAGAAAAATACACCCCGTCTCCACCTAGGAGTGCGTGGGTCTGTCTACCTGTCTGTCTGTCCGTCTCTTTGTCTATCTGCCTCTCTCTTGCTCTCTCTCTCTCCTTCCAACTAAAATCAATGTCAATTAAATATGTAGAGACATTTATCATCACTCACCTGACCACATAAAATATATGAGTTTGGTTCCCAGTCATTAAAAAAAGTTAGGGCCTCCCGAGTGTGGCAGCGGTCTAACGCAGTGCTAGAGGCATCACTACAGATCCGGGGACTGATCCTGGGCTGTGTCGTAGCCGGCCGCGACCGGGAGACCCATGAGGTGGCGTGTAATTGGCCCAGCATCATCCGGGTTAAAGGAGGGTTTGGCCGGCCGGGATGTCCTTGTCCCATCGTGCTCTAGCGACTCCTGTGGTGGGCCAGACTCATGCACGCTGACACAGTCGCCAGTTGGACGCTGTTTCCTTTCAAAGGTACAGGATGGCAGGCAGGCTCAGGGACAGGGACAGGCAGAGTTCAGTAATCCAGAGGTGGATCAAAGGTACAGGACGGCAGGCAGGCTCAGGGTCAGGGACAGGGACAGGCAGAGTTCAGTAATCCAGAGGTGGAGCAAAGGTACAGGACGGCAGGCAGGCTCAGGGACAGGCAGAGTGGTCAGGCGGGCGAGTACAGGGTCAGGACAGGCAAGGGTCAAAAACCAGGAGAACGAAAAAAGAGAGGCAGGGAAAAGACATGAGCTCACAGGACAACCGCGGCTAAGCTTGACAAACAAGACGAACTGGCACAGACAGTCAGAAAACACAGGTATAAATACCCAGAGTGGGAAGATGGGCGACATCTGGTGGGGGGTGGAGACAAGCACGCGGACAGGTGAAACAGTTCAGGGTGTGACAGGGTCGTGTTTCGGACGACAAATGGCTCTTGACATTCGCCTCTCCCAAGTCTGTATTGGAGTTGCAGGGATGTGACAAGACTGTAACTACCAATTGGATTTCATGAAATTGGGGAGAAAAAGGATTAAAAAAATTACAATAATAAAATATAAGGAATGACGTACTACATCTAGTCTCTGTGTAAATGAGAATGGTTATACTGACTATAATGATAACTATACTGAATAAAAATATAAACGCAACATGTAAAGCGTTGGTCCCATGTTTCATGAGCTGAAATTAAATATCAAATTATTTTTCCATATGTACAAAATTGTATTTATCTCAAATTTTGTGCACACATTTGTTTACATCCCTGTTAGTGAACATTTGTCCTTTGCCAAGATAATCTAGCCACCTGACAGGTGGGGATATCCAATAGCTGATTAAAGACCATGATTGTTACATCTTGTGCTGGGGACAAGAGAAGGCCACTCTAAAATGTGCAGTTGTGTAACACAACACAATGACACAGACGTCTCAAGTTTTGAGGGAGTGTGCAATTGGCATGCTGACTGCAGGAATGTCCACCAGAGCTGTTGCCAGATAATTGAGTGTTCATTTCTCTACCATAAGATGCCTCCAACGTCGTTTAGAGAATTTGGCCATACCAGCCCAGGACCTCCATATCTGGCTTCTTCACCTGGGGGATCGTCTGAGACCAGCCACCCGGACAGCTGATGAAACTGACTGGTATTTCTGTTTGCAATAAAGCCTTTTTTGGGGGGAAAAACTAATTAGCCAGGCCCAGTGGGTGGGTGTAGGCCCAGCCATTCATAATTAGTTTTCCAGCATTCCCCATTCTCTAAATGATGTTGAAGGTGTCTTGTGGCAGAGAAATGAACACTCAATTCTCTGGCAACAGCAGCTCTGATCCACCAGGTGAAGAAGCCAGATGTGGAGGTCCTGGGCTGGCATGGTTACACATGGTCTGTGGTTGTGAGGCCGGTTGGATGTACCCTGCACTCCAACCCAGCCATGTAAAATCCATAGATTAGGGCCTAATTTATTTATTTAAATTGACTGATTTCCTTACACGGTATGAACTGTAACTCAGTAAAACTTTTGAAATTGTTGGATGTTGCGTTTATATTTTTGTTCAGTGTATGTTTCTGCCCTTGTGGTGCCACTATAAGGTAGACAGAATGTGCCCAAAAACAAAGCAGAAATATATTTTTTAAGGAATAGAAGATTGCATAACATGAGGGAAAATGAATATCAAGTGCAATCCATCACTCTTGTCAGGCTGGTGAGATGTTTATCCAGGGTGGAGGAATGAATTAGATTTCCAATGCAGACGGACATCGTAAAATGAGCAGCAGGAACATTTTCTGTATTTTCTGTCAATATTCATGATCACAATGCCAGGACTGCCCAATTTCTGGGATGAAACGGTATACCTTCCCTTATCTGTCTGTTTGTGCTGCCTGTGTAAGGTTTGATGTAGGACTGCCCATTCGGGGTTATTTGTCAGCACTCACTGTTAACCAATACGGGAAAGATTGACTGTATCCGCAGGGATGAACAGTCCCACTTACAGAGTATGCCGCCTTTATCTAGTGCAGTTTTGTCAAAACACTGTGGCACTATGGAGAGCTGTAAAAACACATCATTAGAGCCACACTGACCACAGAATTCATTTGAAAGTATAACCAACAGTTGAATCTAATTTAAAGTGTGTGGGATGAGGGTCCATTAGTCGCCTATAATAAACATGAACAGATCATTAAATTAATCTCCGCTGCAAAAGAGCCATTTAATTAAATGTATAATATCTGCAAACATGGGTGTCTATGGAGATTCATGACAATTTGTGGGTGAGTGGGCTGTTGTATCGTGCTTGTGTGTGTGTGCTTTTGTTTGTTTGCGTGCATGTGTGTGCACGAAAGAGAGACAACACACACACACACAAACATTAACAGAGAGACACAGAGAGAAAAGTTCATTCCTGCGTTGTGTACATGTTAACGTCTTTGATAGTATTCCACAGTCTGTGGATGAAGGTTTTCAGCTTTTAGTTTTCATTCCACATGAATGTCAAAATGAGGCCTGTCAACACGCATGTACGTTTATTAGCCACATTTCTTAGGTGGGTTGAATATAATTTTCTTTACCCAGATATCTGGCACAATCAATATTGCTTCCCAGCTGAAAAAAGGCTGCACGTCTCCCAGGCTGTAGAGTGTACTTTGCATGTGACATATACAGGCCTCTATAATCCCAACAATTATGCTCACATGAGAGCACAGACACCATCAAAGAGCCATCTCTCCTGTCAGAGGAGGCATGAAATCATGACACAATGACAGAATCCGTTGTTTAAGCTGCATTTTGATTTTTTTTTAAAGCCATTATGTAGGAAATGGCAAGTGGTGCATCTCCAGAGCTCCAAAAGGGAAATCATGCAGTCAACCTTGGAGAGTAAAAACAATATAGCTGCCCCCCCTAATAATTATATTGCCGTTTTATTTTCTTTAGCTGAGAGTGATGGAGAACTCAAATGGAACGTGTTGGGTTCCTTTGTGAAGAGCTGATTTGGGGTCCTGACTCTGGAGCACAGCACTGGGCAGTAAAATCCTGTCTGATGAGTCGGATTTGTTGTCTAAATGGGAAAACAATGCAGTGAGTTGGGGTGGAGGTAAGGGGTGGGGGAAAGGGGGGTTGGGGGTAATGAGAAAGGGCTGTGAGACAGGCTGATAGGGCGGCTAGGAAGACTTATGTGTGGGAGAAGGGTTAGAGTCTTAACACAATACTGGTAATTAGCTTCTCTTTCCTTAAGTCAGGTACATTCTCCTTTCCCCACCCAAACCCAGGCTTATCTGTAAATTAGCTTCTGAAATAACACAACATGGAACCAGATAATTAGAACAGAAACCAATTAAACTCTTCGTAAATCAATAGAAAGAAAATGTGACATTTTCAGTTCATAATTAACAGCAGGGGAACAAAATGACAAATATCTCAGCTTTGTCCTTTTTTACAAATTCAGGGACAATAGATAACATTAGCTATTTAAATTAATTTAATTGGTATTACTGTAGTTCAGGCAAAAATACAGAAGTAGAAGTCTCTTTCGCCAAAGTTAGATTATGGATGTTTTGTTGATGCACAATGGATGCATTGCGATGTTTCTTTAACATACAAGTAGCAACCATAATTTAATGAACACTAAAAGAGCTCCTTGGTCAATACAAGCAGTTAGTTCAGCACCATGGAGAGCTACTTTGAACTACTCTTCAATTCCGCACAAAGAACAGCAGACAAACCTTCATACAGTTCATAAAGCATGGGCAGCAAAGAGGTGTGTACGCCTGACAGAAAGTAAGTGTGTGTGGGTGAGAGAGAGAGAGTGAGAGAGAGAGAGAGAGAAAAGCATCAGAAAGGCAAATTATGACTTATATCTACTCTTGTTTTTAGAAAATGTATTTGATTAGAGGGAAAACAACTGGGAGATCTTGGTAGGAAAAGCTCAATAGCGTTGCACATTACTGGAGAAAGAGAGAGCCGCTTTGTGGCCTGCTGAAATGCATGATGAAAGAGGGTATTAACTGCACACAGCAATCAGAGGGAAACAAATCGGCACACCCACAACAGCAGAGAGTTGAGCATTTATTTTTCTCGTTAGTGCATGGCAAATTAAATAAACCCTTCAGACCAGTGCCTTCTGAGCGCATCGGAGCCCCATTCTTATTCAACAGACGACATCTAAAGGGCTAATTACGCCAGTCCCCCAGCCTGCAGTTAGGGAGAACCTCTCCACTCGCTGGGTTTTACACTGGCTCTGTGACTCCGGAGTCCCCAGGGCACTGTCTCCACAGACACTAGTGCCAGAGAAGCTCTCTCTGGTCTCCGGCCCTTATTTAGGAAGCAGGGATATGTGGAGGGAAAAAAAGAGCGCCCTGCTTCATATCCCTGACAACTCATTGCCACGGAAACAGCCCTGCTCTGACATCACTGCCCGGCCCCCCTCTCTGGGAGAAAAAGAGAGAAAGAGATGAAGAAGAAAAAAAAGAGTGTTAGAAAGAAAGATGAGCTGTGTTATGGAGACACTAACTCTGCCTCTAATTAAGACAATGAACTGCAGAGTGCAGAGGTATGCAATGTATTACACTCCCATCAGCCTCAGCCAGCGTTCCAGGCAATAAGATTTCAATATGCTCATGGAACAGATCAGAGTAGAACTCCACCACAGACTGGTAGCTGTCATTGACTGGGACTGTGTCTCCACAGTTCAACATGAACCAGTTAATGGTATGCATAGCCTACTTTATTACTGAGGAGAACAGGGTCACAGAGGATCCACCAGACAGAATGGCATGGCAGTTTTACCTTGTGTGTTTTTTTGGGCGAGACAGACAGTGCCTTATAATGCAATAGTTGTAATGCATAATGAAAGAAGACAAGACATTGTAAACGTCTCATTCAGTATGTAAATGACACATTTAAGTATGGGGCATAGCCTTACTTTGGATGTGGACTTAATTCAGTACTGTAACAATACTTTTGATAATAATTAATGAGTGAATGAATTAAATAACTCTTGATATCTTGGCGAGCATTTAAGCTATTTAAGTAAGTGTTTACCTCCCACCTCCCTACTGAGAGGAGGGGGTAATTAATGATCTCTCCACAGGAGACTGTGGGGATGGCAGATGGCATGGGTTACTTACAGCACACCACCACAAACATGCTCATTTGTCATATTGGGCAGAAGAAACGGGATAACGCTCCTTCACTTTCATCCTAGTATTAGTGGGATTGTAATGTTCTGAAATTCTGAAATGTTTTGTAACACAGTTCAAGAGGTGAATTTCTGACAATGTGTTCAACCATCACTTGCAATATCCAATCATAACTCTCCCACTACGCTACTGTATTCATTGCCTGAATGAAGATAAATGTGTGACATTGATTGTTTCAGCCTGTATAAAATTGAAAAACAGATTACATAATATACCAAGTTATTGTACACATTTTTGGAGTGTTAATGACAAGCATTTTGTGTGTGTGTGTGTGCTGAAGATTCCCCGCCTCCGTGTTGTTCGCTGACGTAATCAGTGGGTAACGTAAGCGAATACATTTCTGTATGAGGGCTGAGAAAGCCAATTATAGAAATCTGAGAAATAGAGCGTTTGACCAAACGCAGGGCCTTGCGCGTTTCAGACGCGGGTAGGCTCGGTCATTATTCATTTCTCGAGTGACGACAAAGAGCCAGCCGATTGAAATTCAGGAGATATAAGCTTGACCAGCGATATATATATCTGTCTCTCTTGCGCTTCCTCGCGAGTAGACCACAGCAGATTTCGTGTTGCCGCGTGTTCCGGTTAAAACATCGTCATAAAACGCCGAAAAGCGTTTGAACATAATACGTTATAAGTAAAACCTTTCCCTTGTCAAGGGAATCCTATGTGCCTTTGATTGCATGCTAAAGCTAACAAGGGAAAATAGCCATTTTGTTTCCTTTGTCTTACGTTGAAATTCCCCCGCCTTGCGGAACGGAAGTCCCGCCCCGGGTAGTTCCGTTTGAATTCAGTGTGTGAAATCATTGACCGCTGACGTGTGCCCACACTCAAGTCATTCCTTATGATATCCAGATGGATATCAACGTCTTATCCAATTGAACTAATAAGTGTAAATCTGGCAATTTACATTCTGAAATATATATTTTAAATAATATCCAAATTGATGAGTTTTCTAAATAAGACATTGTAAACTTTTTCCAAACTAACCTAGATGAAGCAACTTCTCAGGTTAAAGTTTAATACCCAGATAGCCTACCCAGGTAGGATTAATCATTGGCATTGTTTAATTAATTCTATTTGCTTTTGCAAATTCATTCACGTCCAACTTCCACATTACTGGTACGGTACTGATGGTTTGTCAACGTCTATAAATAGATTAAACTTGTCTTTGCAGCTTCCAATGAATTCCAAACCCAAACTTTGAAAAGAAAAATAGGAACATTTTTCCTCTAAATTTTTCTAATAATGTGCAAGCTATCAAAGGAGGTGGTCACTACTCCTCCGCTAATGAGTGAACCTCCACCCATAAAAGGATTGATCTCTGACCTCAGCAGCGATACCAACCCTAATTATGCCATTAGCGAAAAACAGCCGAAATTGCGAACGCTCTCCAAAATCAACCATCAAACACAGGCTTTGTGACGGTTCTCCCCACTTTTGCACTGATGTATCGCCATACAAATGTGGCATCAGTCCAATACCACAGTGCACAGCGGAAGCACATGCCAGACATGGCTAACATGAGGGGACAGGTGGAGAGAACTGAGCAACTATTGACAAAAGCAGCAAATGAAAACATTCCGCTAGTCGAGGAACTGCGTTTGAAATCTGAACAATTAAAAGTAATTGCAAATACTTATGACGATGAACGAGCACAAACTCTTCAACAAAATCGTTGTCTCCAGGAACAACTCGATTTAGCCAAAACTAAATACGATGTAGTCCACTCCAAACTAGATAAATATGTTGAGTTATCTACAAACAGGTGCACGCAATTTGATAACATGCAGGCAGTTTTGTTGAACGTTACTCAGAGTAACACGGTTCTACTCAAAATTCTGCAGACCAAAGACAATCAATTGATGAACACAATGACTAAGTTGGATGACAAATCAGCAGAACTCATTGAAGTCGCTGACCAAATGAATGATGAGAGAACTTGGGTGATGAAGATGGAAATCTTGATTTCTAAGCAAGAGGAAGAAATCTTATCACTGAGTCTCTCGCTCCATACTCAAGACCTCTATCTGCAAACTAAGACAGATAAGTTTGAGACCGAAACAATCACGTGTCCAAAATCAGTACTCTAAGCGCTCAAGTGGACTCTGCAATGCAGCAGAATACCACCCTTAGGTACCATCTGGAGGAAATCCAGGATGGTCACGCTCCACAGCGTGACTACCCATCCAAGCAACCGGAGCCCTGCACTCAAAGGAGTGAAGATGATAGGTTTCAGACATTGCCTCCATTAACCTGTTGCAACTTTTTGGGAAAAAAACGTTCCCGTTTTAAACGGGATATTTTGTCAGGACAAGATGCTAGAATATGCATATAAATAACAGCTTTGGATAGAAAACACTCTAACGTTTCCAAAACTGTAAAGATATTGTCTGTGAGTATAACAGAACTGATGTTGCAGGCGAAAGCCTGAGAAAAATCCAATCTGGAAGTGCCCCAGGAGTCCCTGTTGAGCTGTGAATGTGCCATCAACGAGCTTACGCTTTCTACGTATTCCCCAAGGTGTCTACAGCATTGTGACGTAGTTTTACGCATTTATGTTGAAGAATAGCCGTAGGCGGCTACATTGCGTAAGTGGTCACATGGTGGCTCCGAGAGAGATTGTATTTTACGTGACAGAGGTAGCCATTACTCCAATCGGTCCTACTGAAAAACAAATTGTCCCGACGGATATATTATCGAATAGATATTAGAAAAACACCTTGAGTATTGATTATAAACAACGTTTGCCATGTTTTTGTCGATATTATGGAGCTAATTTTGAATATTTTTTGCCGTTTTCGTGACTGCAATTTCCGGGCGATTCCTCAGCTAAACGTGAAGAACAAACGGAGCTATTTCGCCTACAAAAATAATATTTTGGGAAAAAATGAACTTTGGCTATCTACCTGGGAGTCTCGTGATTGAAAACATCTGAAGTTCATCAAAGGTAAACAATTTAATTAGATTGCTTTTCTGATTTTCGTGACAGGGTTGCCTGCTGCTAGCAAGGCATAATGCTATGCTAGGCTATCAATATATTTACACAAATGCTTGTCTAGCTTTGGCTATAAAGCATATTTAGAAAATCTGACATTACAGGGTGAAGGCTAAGCTGTGTCTCAATATATTTCATTTGTGATTTTCATGAATAAGAATATTTTCTAGGGATATTTATGTCCGTTGCATTATGCTAATTCGTTTCAGGCGATGATTACGCTCCCGCATGCGGGTTTGGGAGTCACAATTAAGTGTCCCTCAGTCTTCTCCTCTCGGCCATTCGGCACTGAGTAATATGGCGCCTCTTGGCCAACAAAGCCAAAGCTTGGTTTCTCCTCTTGGCCTTTCGGCCCCACTTTCCCCACAGGATGAAGCCAACCCTCTCCGCCCGCTTGACGCAGAATACCTTGACAAACTCGTCAATAATTTCCCCACCTTTGACCCCGTTCCAGGTCAGCCAAACGATACTGAGACGTTCCTAGCTGACATAGAGGACGTGTTGGATGGCTACCTGAACGCTACGGGTTCTGACAGTGTTTACCTGTTGAAGCGAACGCCGAATAGGCACGTGACAAGGTTCATTCGCCTACAACAGCAACACGTGCTAAATGACTACGCTAAACTTGCCACAGCTTTGAAATGAGAATTCAGTGGTTCTGCAACTCGTAAACACGAAAGCTCACTAGCTAACACATTCAAACAAGCTCGGAATGAACACCCACAAGCTTACTATCATAGGCTTCGTTCAGCTTACTTTGGCCTAATCACTGAAACAGGTATGGAAGACCTGTTACCATTTAAACAAATGTTCCTGTCAAACATGTATCCCACCTTCATTACCTACTTGGGCCCTGCAGCCCACGTTGGCTTGCCTATCTTACAACTTAGAGAGTTTGCAAGCACAGCTTTTGAGGCATCAAAAGCTCGCAACGCTAAGAGCCCTGACCACTCGGTTTTGAAGTTTGACCAGGAGCACTCACTCCAGTTAGAGGGTGCATTATCGCACAACAACAGTTTCTACCAGGAAACCATGATTCCAATAACCTCTGTGGTCGAAATAACTGTAAAGTACGTCGCCATCAAAACGACTACCGCTACAATCGACCTGTTCACTACTTTCCTGCACCCAACCCACACAAAGTGTCAGAGCACAAGGGTCACAAAGGGTTGAAGGATGATCAAACTTAGACCAATGTTCTCCGGAAGTTCCACTACGTGAAGAACTAAAGCGAGAAACATTTGAGAAAGGGGTAAAAGATAAGTCACAAGGACTAGACAGGGAATTACCGGACACAAGTTCCGCAGGACACCCATAACACCCATCAAATCTCTCCCGCTCTCATTCAAGACCCTTTCCAGGGCCCGCTTGATCAAGAAACAAGCCCACGGGCTTTGTCTAAAGTCTCTGATACAAAGGTTGCGAAGAAAAAGGTAAAACGCTTAGTTAAAGTCAAGCCCACTCAAATTCTGAAAAGTCGATCTGCTTCCACCTTGAACAGAATTGACGTTGTTGCGAACGGTCACTCCACTTTGTGGGGAATATGGCCACTAAACACGAATCGAAACGACCATACCTGGAAACAGTCCTGGAGGACTGCTTAACTTGTCATGCGCTAATTGATTCGGGTGCGACAATATCACTCATCTCTCAAACATTGTTTGATGATCTAAAAAGGGTTTTGAAGCCAATTAAACGTTGGTTAAAAGTGGAGCGATGCGACACTACACTTCGAGGGGTCACTCAGACTACCTCACCTCTCACATTGAGAGTCATGCTGAAACTACACTTCAAGGACATATCGCTCATCTACCCTGTGTATGTTACCAGCCTCAAAACTGTACCCCTTACTTGAAGCAGACTTGGATCGGTAAGTCCCATTGATGGATTGGAAAAACATTCAGGTATGGTCACAGGCTACAGTGCCTTCTCCACCGACCACACTGTCTTCCCCTAACGCTAGCTGCAACGCAGTCATTCACGAGGGGTATCTGTCGAAAACACCCCTTGGGAAAAAGACGTTTAGAAACCTCTTGGGGCGGAATCTGATCCAAGGAGATATTTCGATATCTCGACACATTCCATCAGCCAATCTGATTGACCATCCTTGTCAAGATTTCAAGCCAGCTGTCTCTGTGAATGAGCAACTTCCCTCCTCCTTGCAGTCGTGCAATACGGTAGTTGAGATGGACTTCTCTTGCCCTTCGGACACTTCCACAAACACTGCGGCCGTCTCAGCAAGAAAAACATTGATGCGCAGAGTATACTCTGCTTCCGATGACACACCTTACGCTCTGTGAGGGACTGTCAACCCTTACAATGACACTAATGGAGTCAGTCCAGCAACTGACCCGATGTCTCCCACTGGTGAAACACTTTGCGATATCACAGACCGATATCCTCGTCTCAGTTCGGAGGTACTGAAGAGGTTGCCACACGCGGACGCGGTGGTGACTGACAGACCTTTACAGCCACTGAGGGTGTTGAAGCACAAACACCAGGAGATTTGGTTGAAAGGTTACAGCCACTCTCATAATAACGCGGTCACTGACAACTCGTACATAGGGTCAGAACTTTTCGTTTGCGCCTCGGATACAAACACCACCCGCTGGTGGAGGGGTCCCGAGACACAAAGGGGGAATAGTAGCCCAGACCAATGATGAGCCTTATCGAGGCCGGTGGGGGGGTCGAGACTACGGAAAACACCGTAAGAGGCCGCCAGAGCATTAATCAAATCTAGTTGTAAACTCCCCTATGAGAACAGTGAGGAGCAGACAGGCCCCTAGACGGGGATTATCTTAGAACACATCTAAGATAGTACTGAGGTGTACCACACTGGTCATAAAGGAAGTCCAGTGGACTTGTCCACCTCCAAAACAAATGGCAACAATAATCATTCCTTGCCATGTGTAGTAGTCACTACAAGACAACTAGTAAAATGCTCTAATCATGTATACCTGTAGGATAACATTTCAGAATAAATCAGTAGGACAACTGGACCCCTT
Organism: Oncorhynchus clarkii lewisi; assembly: GCF_045791955.1. Taxonomy (NCBI): domain Eukaryota; kingdom Metazoa; phylum Chordata; class Actinopteri; order Salmoniformes; family Salmonidae; genus Oncorhynchus; species Oncorhynchus clarkii. Next base: position 41,174,674 of record NC_092156.1, read on the forward strand.
GAGTACCAGTACCAATACCACAATCAGTCCAGCAACACTCAGTAAGAGGATTAGTAACCTCACAAGTTAAATTGCTATTGATAATAGCAACATAGGAGTCCCTCAGAGTGCAACACGGGGAAGGGAATCTCCATTACATTCTTCCAATGGTTAACACACGCCACTAATAAATAGAACCCTCCGTTCAGGAGAAAAGTTATTAGATGTCATGAACCACGATCACACCACGTACGAATGGTCTAATACTTAAAGAGTACTTCCGTCATGAGGTTAGCTCCTCCGTGGATCACATAGCTATGAAGTAGACTTCTGAATACCTACCGCCACTACAATAGTGGAAGACAGTGACTGGTAGTAAAACCACTAGACTCTCTCGACACCAATTCTGACTGACCTCCAGGCATTGACCTGAAAATTACCTGACTACGTCAGACTCATTCTGAGCAAATTGTAATCTGCCAGGATACTTGGTTTCCTTCCCTTGACATGTGAGCTTGCGTAAGCATAAACGCACATGCTCAACGGAACATCCAATTAGGATTCATGCTAGGATCACTTAAGAGTCAAAGCAAAATTCCAGCCTTAGTAAAGTTGAACATTTATTTTGAGGCCTTTAACTCTACAGCTATAGCACTCACCAGTTTTCTTCCCAGAAGTCTATAGGTCATCCCTGTAGACTGCCTAAAACTAGTGCCTTACAGCTGTAGACTTATCATATAGTTATCAACTTAGGAAAACCATAGATATGACATTAGACAATGACAGGATAGGGTAATTTTGCCAAGACCATGGACTGAATACAGTCCAATTAGATGATTAAGGGGGCATAACTATATTTGTTTTGTTTATGCTTTCATTCATTTTGTTTAATTTTCTTCGGCACGTAGAAAGTGATAGAGCCATAAACAACTTCCCCATACAACCATCAGTTAGTGCCACAACGCCGCTCATTTGGGAGGAAATTTAATGATATATTTCATGAGTGTGTGTGTGCGTTGTTAACATCTGCCTAAGTTACTGCTCAGATCTTCCAGTCTGGACGACCAGACGACGGGTCCGGAACGGCGATCCCAATCCGGACATCGCTGCCCAGCCATGGAGCGGACTTCTTCATTTGCAGACACCCTACCCGGGTCGACCACCAGAGGGGGGACTGCAACAGCGATCACCAACTGGACATCTGCTGCCCAGCCATGGAGCGGACTTCTTAATTTGCAGAAACCCTACCCGGGTCGACCACCAGATACAGTGCCTTGCGAAAGTATTCGGCCCCCTTGAACTTTGCGACCTTTGGCCACATTTCAGGCTTCAAACATAAAGATATAAAACTGTATTTTTTTGTGAAGAATCAACAACAAGTGGGACACAATCATGAAGTGGAATGACATTTATTGGATATTTCAAACTTTTTTAACAAATCAAAAACTGAAAAATTGGGCGTGCAAAATTATTCAGCCCCCTTAAGTTAATACTTTGTAGCGCCACCTTTTGCTGCGATTACAGCTGTAAGTCGCTTGGGGTATGTCTCTATCAGTTTTGCACATCGAGAGACTGACATTTTTTCCCATTCCTCCTTGCAAAACAGCTCGAGCTCAGTGAGGTTGGATGGAGAGCATTTGCGAACAGCAGTTTTCAGTTCTTCCCACAGATTCTCGATTGGATTCAGGTCTGGACTTTGACTTGGCCATTCTAACACCTGGATATGTTTATTTTTGAACCATTCCATTGTAGATTTTGCTTTATGTTTTGGATCATTGTCTTGTTGGAAGACAAATCTCCGTCCCAGTCTCAGGTCTTTTGCAGACTCCATCAGGTTTTCTTCCAGAATGGTCCTGTATTTGGCTCCATCCATCTTCCCATCAATTTTAACCATCTTCCCTGTCCCTGCTGAAGAAAAGCAGGCCCAAACCATGATGCTGCCACCACCATGTTTGACAGTGGGGATGGTGTGTTCATGGTGATGAGCTGTGTTTCTTTTACGCCAAACATAACGTTTTGCATTGTTGCCAAAAAGTTCAATTTTGGTTTCATCTGACCAGAGCACCTTCTTCCACATGTTTGGTGTGTCTCCCAGGTGGCTTGTGGCAAACTTTAAACGACACTTTTTATGGATATCTTTAAGAAATGGCTTTCTTCTTGCCACTCTTCCATAAAGGCCAGATTTGTGCAATATACGACTGATTGTTGTCCTATGGACAGAGTCTCCCACCTCAGCTGTAGATCTCTGCAGTTCATCCAGAGTGATCATGGGCCTCTTGGCTGCATCTCTGATCAGTCTTCTCCTTGTATGAGCTGAAAGTTTAGAGGGACGGCCAGGTCTTGGTAGATTTGCAGTGGTCTGATACTCCTTCCATTTCAATATTATCGCTTGCACAGTGCTCCTTGGGATGTTTAAAGCTTGGGAAACCTTTTTGTATCCAAATCCGGCTTTAAACTTCTTCACAACAGTATCTCGGACCTGCCTGGTGTGTTCCTTGTTCTTCATGATGCTCTCTGCGCTTTTAACAGACCTCTGAGACTATCACAGTGCAGGTGCATTTATACGGAGACTTGATTACACACAGGTGGATTGTATTTATCATCATTAGTCATTTAGGTCAACATTGGATCATTCAGAGATCCTCACTGAATAAGGGGCTGAATAATTTTGCACGCCCAATTTTTCAGTTTTTGATTTGTTAAAAAAGTTTGAAATATCCAATAAATGTCGTTCCACTTCATGATTGTGTCTCACTTGTTGTTGATTCTTCACAAAAAAATACAGTTTTATATCTTTATGTTTGAAGCCTGAAATGTGGCAAAAGGTCACAAAGTTCAAGGGGGCCGAATACTTTCGCAAGGCACTGTAGGGACCACAACGATGGTCCACAACCAGGACAACCCACGGTCATTTTTATGTTGGTTTGCAAGATGGAGGTTAATCGCAAGATTGAACCCAACATGGGGGGACTGTCATGACGTTGGCCTGGTGGTAGGTTTATGACAGTCATAAATACATCTTCCCCCCTTTTTTCCTCACTCTACCCTACTGATGTAACATTTGCAAAACTCTTGGTTAACATAGAGATTCTGGGAACATCAGAAGGTGCGGGGAAATTAACTATATTCTGGTAATCCGACCAATTGAACATATGCGGTGGTACTTAATGAATATGATGTCAGTTCGGTTGTCATCTGAGACATTCTCATCAATGATGACATAAACTCTACAGTGGAAAGTCTACACATCAGAGTTATCGGATTCACATGGAATTTGAATATGAAATTATTCGAGATGGGATGAAATTTGATTTTAGCTTCTAAAATGTTAGATTTGGGTTTTCATAAGGTAAGGGCTCTTCTCAATCAGTGCCTGCCCCTGTGAAGGGACATGGGCTATAAAACTTTTCAAACACGCCCTCCTCTCCCTTCCTATATAAAGTCTTGACGACAATATGAGGATGAGGATGTGAGGACGACGGTCCGATGTCAGAATGGTTCAGATAATAACTACAGAACGAAGCCAACATCAGCGTGAGCTTTGGTTGCGAATGGTATGAACTTTGAACTCTTATTCACTACAGAAGTGATACCTCCTAGCCGTTGAGTTAGCAACATCAGCTGCAAACGCAGGTTAGGAAGGAACAGACAGAGTATTCAGTCTACCACACAACGACGTTACTACAGCGTATCCAATTTACCAGCAGATACATTCTTCAAAGGATTCAGTTGGGTAACACGGCCTTCCATCTACCACCAACCTACCGAAGCGCAGCTCAGAGTAAATATTTATTGCATTTTCCTTTTCCAAATGGGCGGTAATTTAGATTGCATAAGATACTGTATTTACAATAGCACAGCTTCGCCCTTAGTTCCTCAGTCTTCCAGCTCTTTCACTCAAGCCCAGCCCCTTTTCTTTTGTGTAACAAACTGTCATATCTGTTCCTCCCGCTAGGGACGTTTTCTTTTATGACGTAATTTGTAATCAAGTTGATTAATTTTGTGTATATGTAATTCTGTGTGATTAGTTAGGTATTTAGTAAATAAATAATTAAACCCAATTTCGTATTGCTGATTCAACTTGTTAGCCAGGGTTCGTGCAGATAACCAAGAATTTACAACTTTCAGATGAGACTGAATTAAGGTGACGATTAATATTGACTGCTATTGATGTAAAATATTACTAGGTCTTTAAGAGTTTATTCGGAAGATAACAGCTCTATAAATATTATTTTGTGTTGCCCCGACTCTCTAGTTAATTACATTTACATGATTAGCTCAATCAGGTAATATTAATTACGAAGAAATTATTTTTATAGAATAGCATGTCATATCACTTAATCCGGCATAGCCAAAGACACGACAATAGCCTTAATAAAATACCATAGTACAATAAAAAAATATTTTGGCCATATTCAATTAGCATTGTAATTGTGCACACATGGATGTCAGACATGCACCTACCCCATTGCACTGCTGCTGATGACTGGGATGAATGCAGGAGCAGATTCCAGGAGCAGGACAAAACATCCTCTTTGACTGGTATAAGGGCCTGTACGTGATAGGTCTGATTATGATGGTCATAACGCTTCATGACAGTGTCATAAAGTGTATTTTCTACAAGTTATTTAAAATCATGAAAGAACATGATTGTAAATGATCAATTACAACAACAAAGATTTAACACAATATATGTCACAACAGGTGGGTCATACATGGGTCATGACAAGATATATCAGCTGTTATGACATATTATGACATGGTTATGACATCAAGTAAAGGTAACGGAACTTTGTTGAACAATGTTGAATAATATTAGGCTTTTCTCCCACTTTTGTCAGCAGGTGAACTACACACTTGTTGTCAGACACTACACATTCCAAGAGGAAGAAACACATCTTTTCCCATGGTGAATAACTTTCAGAATTATCTTATCAAGGGATTAAGTCTAGACCTGTTTTATCAACTGCTCTATTTGAAACATGAACACTATGTCCTCAACAAAATTGGAAGCATCCGCGTCTCTGCTTGCCCGAGAGTAAAAGCATATAATATTGCTTTAATGAACTTCAAAATGTGTCTCAGGTTGGCAGGGAAGCTTTAGCTGCCAAGGGGAAGCATTTGGGAAAAGGCACAGTAGAGGCAAAACATCTGGCCTCCCATTTTTAATTAGACTTGGCTCACAGGCGGGTTTTGCTTGTTCTGTTATGCTGCTTTTCGACTCGAACACCAGTGTTACACTAGGGAAATATACTATGGAAATTGTGTTTCCATAGCTAGGGCTGACAGCGAGGACTTGTGAAGAGCAGAATCAACAGCCTCTGCATAATCAAAACTGTTTCTTTGTGAGAAGGTGTTAAAGTTCACATTTAGTTGGCCCCAAGTGAGAGCAGGTCTGCCGGAGCCGCAGCCCAGTGTGACACAGGTGCCGGCCAACGTAGATCCTGAGCCTTTTGGGTAAAACACCAGGGAAAATCCTATATGGAAATGTGCCATTAGTCTGGGACATCTTGGCCTTGATAACCACCTGACTGGCTCCAGATGAGAGTGAACTGAGATCAAGGCCCACCGTGTGTCGGGCATGCTTCCACATTTGTTTAAATCCCTATGATAGACTACCTAGAATAGATAGATGGGTATTACACATAGGTGTTTTACATTATAACTACAGTCAGGTGTTAGTTAGACACATGGGTATCTTCCCTCTTTTCAACAGCAGACCCAGATAGGGGCCCATGTTGTAATTATAATGTATTGATAATATGGAGAAGTCATTGGCTCAAGCGCTCTAAATGCTTCCTTTTTCTTTTTCATGTCTTTCCTTCAACTTAAAGACTTTCGATCACAGTATAATCAGAATACAATTCCTGAAGTACCCAGTGCCCAAAGAAGTGGAAACCACACATTGTCAACCTTTCAAAGACTAAAGAAGTATCTAACTGATTTTAGCTCTAGTTTAGCCTGAGGCCAAACTCATTCCAGTCTAGAACAAACTCAGTGTCTGACAGTGGTTCTGTAGTCAGTGGGGCTGAAGAGGACAGAGGCAATACACATACAGATTAGGGTCACTTCCTGTCTGTGTATATTTGTAAAGCATTCCAATCTATCCATTGCAATTTGAAGATTGACATACATATACCCTGTTCCCACCACTGACCCAAGCCAAACTTTGCTAAATGGTGTTGAACTGGCTACGAATCCACCATAGTTGCTGGATCCGTGCTAAAAAGGACAATGTGGAAATAAAATATCTGAGCCAGCACAGCACAGTTGGGTTGGTAGGAAAGATAAAAGGCTAATGTTCTATGTCATGGTCCATAAACTCCAATGGAGCAGCGCTCCCTCATGTTGCTTCAGTCTCTCTCTATGTGACTCTGAAGCAACACTATGAAAAAATAATTGAAAATGTGAGAAAACAACAGGAACACATGAAATCTTGCTGTTTTTCACAACAAAGGTGTGAAGGACACTGTAAATCACAAATCCATATCAGACGGGTACCCCTTTGATAAATTGGCATCGCGTGTGTGTGTCTGCGGGAGTTTGTACTGTGTTCCGTAGCCTATGTCTATTATTACCTATTACGGCCTGATTTCAGTCTTTACATTCAGAGCATCAGTGATAAACCCCAGATTATTTATGTTATTTTATTGCCTCTCTCTCTGATTTTATGTTCAGTCACATTGCCCTTTGTGTGCTGGCTGCTGATGGAATGAGAGTCTGTTTCTGCTCTCATGTTGTCCGTCTGGCACCCATCAAACACTGAAAAATATTTCCTCTATGTCTGCCTTTAATGAGAAACTGTGAGCCTGGGGGGCAGATGTGGAGGCCTAGAGGAGATGATTCCACTCAGGCAGAACACTGAGCCTTTATCTTCCTGTGACTTTCTGGGTGGAGCCCAAGGAAGCCACTGCCTGCCCAACTGCAGCTCAGCTCTCGCCTCTGCAGCAAGGGGATATTAGCAGTATTTTTCTCAGAAATCCACGTCTTCATTGATGTTGGTGTACTAAGAGCATTAATTAAAGCTATGGAAGGGTTGCTGTGCATCCAATTACCTTGTCCTTTGTTGCACAGTTCTGTATTCTCAACAGCTAAATTATTTTCCAAATGTTGCAGAATAGCATTGTGCAATTGAAATTATGGTTACTGTTGCTGTTAATATAGTTGGCTTCTTATTGGCCTTTTGATGAATTGAAACAAGCCTGAAAGAAACAGTGTGAAGAAGCCAGCATTAGTGTTACTTTATCCCAACAGTCCTGTTATCTGGCCACAATATCCAAGACAATTGTAAGAGCATTAAAGAAGTTAAATTATGGAGAAAATAGTTTATATTTACTAGTAGAATAGACAACACTGAGAGGAGTCTGCATCTGTCAAATCAGCTTGGTTCTAGACCTGTAAGTGCTTTAGCCAACTCTTCTGACAATGATTAGCCAACTATCCTCTTTGGCATTAGCTAGATGACTTGGCTTAAGTACATACACATCTAAGACCAGGCTAGTGTCCAATGTTAACATTGTATACTTCCACATTAGCGCTTCCTCATAGATCAAGTTTGAGTAATCCTGTAAATGAAATGTTCGTCTCCAGTTACTAAACGGAATGTTTTCTTTTTAAATTTTATTTCACCTTATTTAACCAGGTAGGCTAGTTGAGAACAAGTTCTCATTTGCAACTGCGACCTGGCCAAGATAAAGCAAAGCAGTTCGACACATACAACAACACAGAGTTACACATGGAATAAACAAACATACAATCAATAATACAGTAGAAAAATCTACAGCATGTGCAAATGAGATAGGATAAGAGAGGTAAGGCAATAAATATGCCATGGTTGCAAAGTAATTACAATATAGCAATTAAATACTGGAATGGTAGGGTGTGCAGAAGATGAATGTGCAAGTAGAGATACTGGGGTGCAAAGGAGCAAGTAAAATAAATAAATACAGTATGGGGATTTGGGAGTTTGGATGGGCTATTTACAGATGAGCTATGTACAGGTGCAGTGATATGTGAGTTGCTCTGACAGGTGGTGCTTAAAGCTAGTGAGGGAGGTAAGGAGTCTCCAGCTTCAGAGATTTTTGCAATTCGTTCCCGTCATTGGCAGCAGAGAACTGGAAGGAGAGACGGCTTTGGGGGTGACCAGTGAGATATACCTGCTGGAGGGCGGGCTACGGGTGGGTGCTGCTATGGTGACCAGTCAGCTGAGATAAGGCGGGGCTTTACCTAGCAGAGACTTGTAGATGACCTGGAGCCAGTGGGTTTGGCGACGAGTATGACGCGAGGGCCAGCCAACTAGAGCATACAGGTCGCAGTGGTGGGTGGTATATGGGGCTTTGGTGACAAAACGGATGGCAAAGTGATAGACTGCATCTAATTTGTTGTGTAGAGTGTTGGAGACTATTTTGTAAATGACATCGCCGAAGTTGAGGATCGGTAGGATGGTCAGTTTTACGAGAGTATGTTTGGCAGCATGAGTGAAGGATGCTTTGTTATGAAACAGGAAGCCGATTCTAGATTTAATTTTGGATTGGAGATGTTTAATGTGAGTCTGGAAGGAGAGTTCACAGTCTAACCAGACACCTAGGTATTTGTAGTTGTCCACATATTCTATGTCAGAACCGTCCAGAGTAGTGATGCTGGATGGGCGGGCAGGTGCGGCATCGATCGGTTGAAGAGCATGCATTTAGTTTCACTTGCATTTAAGAGCAGTTGGAGGCCACGGAAGGAGAGTTGTATGGCATTGAAGCTCATCTGGAGGTTTGTTAACACAGTGACCAAAGAAGGGCCAGAGGTATACAGAAAGGTGTCGTCTGCGTAGAGGTGGATCAAAGAATCACCAGCAGCGAGAGCTACGGCCCAAGAATTGAACCCTGTGGCACCCCCATAGAGAATGCCAGAGGTCCGGACAACAGGCCCACCGATTTGACATACTGAACTCTATCGGAGAAGTAGTTGGTGAACCAAGCAAGGCAATCATTTGAGAAACCAAGGCTGTTGAGTCTGCCAATAAGAATGTTGTGATTGACAGAGTCGAAAGCCTTGCCCAGGTCGATGAATACGGCTGCACAGTAATGTTTCTTATCGATGGCGGTTATGATATCGTTTAAGAACTTGAGCGTGGCTGAGGTGCACCAATGACCAGCTCTAAAACCAGATTGCATAGAGGAGAAGGTACAGTGAGATTCGAAATGGTCGGTAATCTGTTTGTTAACTTGGCTTTCAAAGGCAGGGTAGAATATATATAGATCTGTAATGTACAGGTAACACCAACATAAAGTGTCTTAATAGGGTGTTGGTCCACCTCTAGCCAGAACAGCTTCAATGAACCTCGGTATAGATTCTACTAGTGTCTGGAACTCTATTGGAGGGAAACAACACCATTCTTCCATAAGAAATTCCATAATTCGTTTTTTTGTTGATGGTGGTTGAAAACGCTGTCTCAGGCGCTGCTCCAGAATCTCCCATAAGTGTTCAATTGGGTTGAGATCTGGTGACTGAGATGGCCATGGCATATGGTTTACATTGTTTTCATGCTCATCAAACCATTGAGTGACCACTCGTGTAGAGAGAAGGTGATACTCACGACTAGCGACTTACAGGTGACGAGGCCCAGCATGAGGACTCAATACATTGTTTAGATGGATGGCCGTATATTTGCATCTCACAGAAGAGAGACACACCTTCGCTGTGGCAATCTCCTGGGACGAGACGTTTCCACGGAAGTCCTGGTGTCACTGACGCCAGGAGAGGTGTGAAAACTGATGAACATTTTTATCAACTGAATTAATGCAACTGTGTGAATTAAACTGTCATGTTTGGATTGTTTCAAGAGTTCATAGAGAGTTATGAATGTTGATATATTCTACTGTACTGTAAGTGCTTTGGATGTATTGTTACACGGAAACTGTGTTATTCTGTTTGTCGGACGGCGGACAGTTCAAAGAGGAGCGACACAAGGGTACACTCCTATTATACAGTTTCAAGATGTGGTGATTCGATTGGAATCTGGGTGTGTTTCTCCTGCCTTTTGTTTTAACTAGCAAAGTGAAAATACATTTTAATTCAGGTTGTGGGAGATTTTGTGCTCAAATTGGGTTGAAAAGGGCAATGAATTCGCTCATACTATCAGATCTTGCTTCCAAGCTCCTGTGTGTATCAGACTCACATTATTTTCTCTTAGATTATTCTGAACTGAAGACACGTGTGACCACGTTAAGTCTTATTTAGGGGATAGTCATCTACTCTGTGTATTCTGTAAAGTATCATGTATTTTATGTAGAATGTAATTGTTTAAGTGTTCATTATTTTGTGACAAATAAATCCTATTCGTTTAACTGAATAAATGCTGACCTCATTTTACTGAGTAATTCTTTGATTGACTATACATTCATAATTTAGTAGGTCTATTGGTAAATATTATTTATGCTACACATAGTACATGGAATAAATTAATGCTAGAACATTGGTTCCCAGGATTAGCGATCTGTAATTTAATAACTTAATAATTGCATAACGGTGCAAGAAAGACACGTGTTCATTCTAGTCATACATAAGAGGTGATGCAGGGCTTAATTCCTTGACTAGATTCCTCCAGAGACACACAGGGTCTGTTGCATTTATTCACATAATAACGGAGTCAGATTGCTGAATGTAGTTTATTTTTATATTAAACATAGTTTTCATTCAGCTACACTCGCGCCATGTGGATGGGGGCATTATCATAGCCATGGCAGCCAAAATATTGGCCTGACCAGCATGTTTATACATGACCTTATGTTAACTTGTGTGGAAGCACCTGCTTTCAATATACTGTGTCCCCCATTTACTCAAGTGTTTCCATTATTATGACAGTTACCTGTAGTTCCCAATAACTACTGACCAGAAAACCCATGTCTTTCCCCTTTGAAAGTGGCCATGACATTACCTTTCTAATAGCAACACCTGGTAACCAGGAACCACCGCACGCCACTTGGACCAAGCTTTAAAAAATACTATATTTTTATGCCTCAGTTGAGCAGTGTCTGGAGAAGGTTTGCATTACCTGACAGCCTGTGATGTCAGAGCCAGACAGCCAATTTCATAAACATATGCACCAATTACGAAATCCATTAATATCTATCATGTCCTGTCATAAATCATACAGCATGGCAGTGGGTCTGACTGTGTAATTATTGTTGAGTGAGTAGCGGAAGTCCTTGATTAGGTCGACTCATTATTTCCCCCCCATATGATTAAACTCAGCTCTGAAATAATGGGGAGAGAAAAGGCACCAACTGTGCTTCAATGTGTTTATACCTGTGAATGTGAGCCCGTGGAAATGTGCTCCACTGACTTTCCTTTCTCTGTTTGTGAATATGACAGACACAATGATCAGTACTTTGACATAAAAAAAACTAAATAAAACCTGTGTTTGTGTCATGGCATCCAAAAATAGCCCTGACTAGTGAAAATAGTTCAACAAGCTGAAATCAAATAATACAAATGCAATGTTAACTGTTTGAACACACAGTAAACAGGAGAAAACAGAGCTTGATGTCATACTGTAGGCTACAGTATCGCTTTGGAAAATCTGATTCTCTAATATTGATTGGGATGCATTTTTACATGTGTAATTCTGTGTGTTTTCAAACAATGATGTATAGCTTTAGCTGTTTGGTGTCAATATCAAATAATGGTGCTATTTTTTATCTTGACGACATGTCTTTATACTAGTACATCATCTTAATTCCCTTGTTCATTTAAATACCCATTAAAGCAATTTATTTCAGCTCAATCATTTACATGAATGGAATTAATTGAATTATTTGTTATTTGCACAACTTTACCTTCAAGCTCCAGTAACCAGGGGATATTCTAAATACTGATAGTTTGAGGTGAATGGTTCATGCCATTCAGGATTGTCAAAATCTAATTGGGGTTTTATGCATCCGTTTCGGGCATGGAGAAGTTTAATTGTAATTCCGAATGCAGATTTATCATTATTGGCAGTGGTTGTATATCTTTCACCTTATTGATCTCTTGGGTCGAGCTATTCCTCTCCATTATGGCGATAATCCGATTTACAAAGGCTGCATATATGAGATTAAAAATATCCTTCACCTTCCAACAGCACCACACTGGACCCTCAGTTATGCAGACCAATTGGCTCCTGGCCAGAGCTGACTAATGTCTTCTGGCACATGGGGGTTTTAGGGAAATCAATAGTGCACAATACCCAGGCCTGGCTAGATTCTTCCCTTTGGAATGGAGGAAAGCACATTACTTTGAGTGCAAACCCTATTAACAAAGACGCAAAGTCATGCATTATTTAGGGGATGCCAGATTCATGAGCCCAGTTCAAAACAAATATGAATTATGCATCTGTTCTTCCCAGACTGCTTTCTTGATTTTCTCAAATAAATGTGGTTATGTTATTAACAATTGGTACATTACTAATCAAACACAGTAGATATATATCTACAATGTGAGTCAGTGGCCTGCCTATTTGAGGGCAATAAAGGCTATTAGCATGGGGATGGATGGGGGAGACCCTCTCCATCCTGATCAAAGCTAATGGGAGTTCATTGCTGTGCCTGGGCCACAGTGGAGCGAAGCGAGTGGAGTGGAGGATGCTCCTCCTGGTTTATCGATTAGAGCCCAGGGTAAAAGTTTTGCCATTATTCCTCAGCAGTGAGGGGATGGCCCTCCTCTCCTAGAGATCAATGATGTGCCTAGAGCTGTAATCCCTGTGCTCCTGATGATGTTTTCATTGCTGTGTCAAGCGCTAGCGGAATGGACTCACTGGCCCTACTCTCCATACACATTTCAGCAAACATCTATAGGCTGTTCATAGCCTACAGCTCAGCATTTAACACCATAGTCCCCTCCAAGTTCCTCACCAAGTTCGGGACCCTGGGACTTAACACGTGCCTCTGCAACTGGATCTTGGACTTCCTGGCCAGCCCCAGGTAGTAAGCGTAGGTAACAACACCCCTGCCACGCTGACCCTCAACATGGGGCCCCCCCAGGGGTGTGTGTTTAGTCCACTCCTGTACTCCCTGTTCACCCAGGACTGTGTGGCCAGGCACGACTCCAACACAATCATCAAGTTTGCTGACGACACAACGGTAGTAGGACTGATCACCGATGGCAATGAGGCAGCCTACAGCAGTGATCACTAACCGGAAGATCGCAATCGACTGGTCGATAACCAGGCCATTCTTAAATCGATCACCAAACATGTATAGACAACAATAAAGCGTTGTGTTCTTATTTTCTTATCCGTTTCGCGCTGCTGTTGAGGGTAGGTGCACTTTATTCAGCAGCCCTAGCGCCGGGATGGCAAAGTGTTCCCACTGTCACGTCCTGACCGTAGTTCCGTTTTTTATGTCTCTATTTTAGGTTGGTCAGGGCGTGAGTTGGGGTGGGCATTCTATGTTTTGTTCTATGTTTGTATTTCTATGTGTTTGGCCTGGTATGGTTCCCAATCAGAGGCAGCTGTCAATCGTTGTCTCTGATTGAGAACCATACTTATGCAGCCTGTTTTCACCCTTGAGTTGTGGGTAGTTGTTTTCTGTCTCTGTCTCTGTACCAGACAGGACTGTTTCGTTTGTGCCGTTTTGTTATTTTTGTTCTAGTGTTCAGTGTAATTAAAAGATCATGAACACGTATCACGCTGCACCTTGGTCCTCTCCTTCTTCCACCAACAACAACCGTTACAGAACTACCGACCCCAACCGGACCAAGCAGCGTGGTAACCAGGAGCAGAGGGTTCTGGACTCCTGGACTTACTTGGGAGGAGATTTTGGACGGTAAGGGACCCTGGGCACAGGCTGGGGAATATCGCCGCCCCAGGGAAAAGCTGGAGGCAGCTAAACCCAAGCGGAGGCGATATGAGGAGTTAGCACGGCAGCACAACAGGCACGAGAGGCAGCCCCAAAACTTTCTTGGGGTGGAGGCACACGGGGAGTGTAGCTAAGTCAGGTAGGAGACCTGAGCCAACTCCCTGTGCTTACGGTGGAGAGAGAGTGACCGGGCAGGCACCGTGTTATGCGGTGAAGCGCACGGTGTCCCCACATTGCAGCTCCTCGTATCGGCCGGGCTAGAGTGGGCATCGAGCCAGGAGGGATGAAGCCGGCTCAGCGCATCTGGAGCCTAGTGCGTCTCCTCGGTCCGTGTTATATGGCACCAGCCCTAGGCACTGTGTCTCCCGTGGGTCTGCACAGCCCAGTGCATCCTGTGCCTGCGCCCCTGCAAGTGCCGGGCTAAAATCAACATCCAGCCAGAACGGGTTGTTTAGGCCCTTAGTTCGAGACCTCCAGTGCGCCAGAGACGCCCGTCAGTCAGGAGCTGCCAGAGCCGCCCGTCAGTCAGGAGCTGCCAGAGCCGCCCGTCAGTCAGGAGCTGCCAGAGCCGCCCGTCAGTCAGGAGCTGCCAGAGCCGCCCGTCAGTCAGGAGCTGCCAGAGCCGCCCGTCAGTCAGGAGCTGCCAGAGCCGCCCGTCAGTCAGGAGCTGCTAGAGCCGCCCGTCAGTCAGGAGCTGCCAGAGCCGTCCGTCAGTCAGGAGCTGCCAGAGCCGCCCGTCAGTCAGGAGCTGCCAGAGCCGCCCGTCAGTCAGGAGCTGCCAGAGCCGCCCGTCAGTCAGGAGCTGCCAGAGCAGCCCGTCAGTCAGGAGCTGCCAGAGCAGCCCGTCAGTCAGGAGCTGCCAGAGCCGCCCGTCAGTCAGGAGCTGCCAGAGCCGCCCTTCACTCCGGTGCTGCCAGAGTCTCCCGTCTATTCGGGGCCCGCTGAAAGGGTCCCCAGTCTGGGGTCGGCGGCGAGGGTCACCGCTCCAAAGGTGCCACCTAATTGGGCCCAGACTAAGGTGGAGTGGGGTCCACGTCCAACGCCAGAGCCCCCATCACGGACAGGTGCCCACCCAGACCCTCCCCTATGTGTTTAGGTTTTGAGGCCGGAATCCGCACCTTTGGGGGGGGGGTACTGTCACATCCTGACCTTAGTTCCGTTTTTTATGTCTCTATTTTAGTTTGGTCAGGGCGTGAGTTGGGGTGGGCATTCTATGTTTGTATTTCTATGTGTTTGGCCTGGTATGGTTCCCAATCAGAGGCAACTGTCAATCGTTGTCTCTGATTGAGAACCATACTTAGGCGGCCTGTTTTCACCCTTGAGTGGTGGGTAATTGTTTTCTGTCTCTGTACCAGACAGGACTGTTTCGTTTTGTTATTTTTGTTCCAGTCTTCAGTGTAATTAAAAGATCATGAACACGTACCACGCTGCACCTTGGTCCTCTCCTTCTTCCACCAACGACAACCGTTACACCACTTTTGAGCCATTTCGTGTGTCTGAAAGTAGAACTCTGCCTATCCATCAGGCCCAGAGAGCATATCAAGTGCAGCTATAGGCCTACCGCTGGCCAATCAGATAACTCAGATCACTGTGTGTGCAGTTTCCAAGCACCAAAACTGTAAAAACGAAACCTTGCAAAGTTGATGTGAGATTTCAAAACTTTTAAAACCATGATTAGAGAGAGACTCGACAAAGAGCTGATGTTTTTTCTGAGTAAGTTTGTGTGTAAGTTGTTATTCAGCACAGTCAACACTTTGTTCAACAGTTTTATAATCAAATCAAATCAAATGTTAGTCACATGTGTAGACCTTACAGTGAAATGCTTACTTACGAGCACCCAACCGACAGCGCAGTTTCAAAAAATAAGAATAAGAGATAAAAGTAACAAGTAACTAAAGATGAGTAGTAAAAAATAACAATATATACAGGGGGGATGCCGGTAGAGTCAATGTGCGGGGCACCGATTAGTTGAGGTAATATGTACATGTAGGCAGAGTTAATTAAAGTCACTATTTCTTTTTTAATTTAACTTTATTTAACTAGGCAACTCAGTTAAAAACAAATTCTTATTTTCAATGACGGCCTAGGAACAGTGGACTGCCTGTTCGGCGGCAGAACGACAAATTTGTACCTTGTCAGCTCGGGGATTTAAACTTGCAACCTTTCGGTTACTAGTCCAACGCTCTAACCACTAGGCTACCCTGCCACCCCTATGCATAGATGACAACAGAGAGTGGCAGTGGTGTGGAGAGGGGAGAGGGGGGGGCAATGTGAATAGTCTGGGTGGCCATTTGACTAGATGTTCAGGAGTCTCATGGCTTGGGGCTAGAAGCTGTTTAGAAGCATCTTGGAACTAGACCATTTTAAGACAATTTTAGACAATTTTAAGGGCCTTCCTCTGACACCACCTGGTATAGAGGTCCTGGATGGCAGGAAGCTTGGCCCCGGTGATATACTGGGCCGTACGCACTACCCTCTGTAGTGCCTTGTTGCCATACCAGGCAGTGATGCAACCAGTCATGATGCTCTCGATGGTGCAGCTATAGAACCTTTTGAGGATTTGAAGACCCATGCCAAATCTTTTCAGTCTCCTTTGGCGGAATAGGTTTTGTCGTGCCCGCTTCATGACTGTCATGGTGTGCTTGGACCATGTTAGTTTGTTGGTGATGTAGACACCAAGGAACTTGAAGCTCTCAACCTGCCTCACTGCAGCCCTGTCGATGAGAATGGGGGAGTGCCTGAGGAAGAGGTTGTTGTCCTGGCACCACACGGCCAGGTCTCGTTGTTATCGGTGATCAGGCCTGCCACTGTTGTGTCATTGGCAAATGTAATGATGGTGTTGGAGTCGTGCCTGGCTGTGCAGTCATGAGTGAACAGGGAGTACAGGAGGGGGCTGAGCACGCACCCCTGAGGGGCCCCTGTGCTGAGGATCAGCATGGCGGATGTGTTGTTTCCTACCCTTACCACCTGGGGGCGGCGCGTGTTTTGATGAGCTTACATTGTTGTTATTTGCGACCTGTGTCTTTTTTAATATCAAGGAACAATTCACTTTCTCTGGTCATAGTCGTAACAACATGAATTGAACATGATGCAGAAGTACTGCAGTGTGACTTAAGTTTTTCCATCAGCTGGAAGACTGTGTCCCCTTTTCTCCGTGGAGGGAGGGAGAGAGGAGGGATGGTGAATTGGATGAGAGGCAGCCTCACCGCTGATCCCTCCCTCCCCTCAGACTGACCATCAGATGCAGGCAATCAGTCCAGTAAAATAAAAAAGCTAATTATTCTGCTCACTCAGCTGTGCCTCACAAGTAATACAACAAATGATATATTACCAGTGTGATCATATAGCTAAGATTTTGAAATATAATTTCAAAATGGTCTGAGAAGAACAACATTGGCAGTGCAATTCAAGCGTAGCCAATTTGCAGTAATAATGTATTGGGCCTATAGCCAACTGCACAAACCTCATTACTTCAGAACTGTTTTTAATTGTTGCATAGGCTTATGTTGCATACAGTAGGCTTATGTACAGTATGTATATATAGGTTGCTGACCACTGGCCTACAGGGAGGAGGTCATTGACGTGACAGTGTGTCCCTCAACATCAATAAGACCGAGGAGCTGATTGTGGACTACAGGAGAAAGAAGGGAGAGCACGCATTGGCAGCTTCTACCCCAAGCCATAAGACAGCTACATACAGTAGCCACAACTTTCCTAAATAAAAAAAACATTTTATTGAATCCAAAAGATTGTATATTTTTGCAGTAAAGCCACTACACCACACATCCA
Source organism: Oncorhynchus clarkii lewisi (assembly GCF_045791955.1). Taxonomy (NCBI): domain Eukaryota; kingdom Metazoa; phylum Chordata; class Actinopteri; order Salmoniformes; family Salmonidae; genus Oncorhynchus; species Oncorhynchus clarkii. The sequence continues at coordinate 41,192,268 of NC_092156.1, forward strand.
ACAGACTCGCATTCAGAGAGACACACAGAAGTATACAGGGTCAATGCCCTGCTCAAGGGCATGTCAACAGAGGGCATTCCCCAGCCAAACCCAGATGACACTGGGCCAATTGTGACTCCCTACCAGACTCCCAATGATGGCTGGATGTGATATAGCCAGGATTTGAACCAAGGACTGTAGTGACACCTCATGCACTGAGATGCAGTGCCTTAGACCACTGCGCCACTCATATGTGCATATTAAATAAATAAAGCAGTTTGTAAACATTATTAAAGTGACTAGAGTACCATTACTAAAGTGACCAGTGATTCAATGTCTATGTATATAGGGCAGCAGCCTCTTAAGCACAGGGTTGAGTAACCGCGTGATTGCCGGCTAGTGATGGCTATTTAACACTCTGATGGCCACCAGGCGGTGATACAGCCCGACAGGATGCTCTCAATTATGCATCTGTAAAAGTTTGTGAGGGTCTTAGTGGCCAAGACAAATTTCTTCAGCCTCCTGAGGCTGCTCACAACACTGTCTGTGTGGGTGGACCATTTCAGACTGTCAGTGATGTGTACACAGAAGACCTTGAAGCTTTTCACCTTCTCAACTGACACTCTCACACAAAACCCACTCACATTCACATACACTACATACAGAATGCAAACACACACAAGTGCATACAGACAACACACAAACATACTGTACACACATACGCAAACACACATATACAATGGGGCAAAAAAATATTTTGTCAGCCACCAATTGTGCAAGTTCTCCCACTTAAAAAGATGAGAGAGGCCTACCGGGTGGCACAGTGGTTAAGGGCGCTGTACTGCAGCGCCAGCTGCGCCACCAGAGACCCTGGGTTCGCGTCCAGGCTCTGTCGTAACCGGCCGCGACCGGGAGGTCCGTGGGGCGACGCACAATTGGCCTAGCGTCGTCCGGGTTAGGGAGGGTTTGGCCGGTAGGGAAATCCTTGTCTCATCGCGCACCAGCGACTCCTGTGGCAGGCTGGGCACAATGCGCGCTAACCAAGGTTGCCAGGTGCACTGTGTTTCCTCTGACACATTGGTGCGGCTAGCTTCCGGGTTGGATGGCGCTGTGTTAAGAAGCAGTGCGGCTTGGTTGGGTTGTGTATCGGAGGACGCATGACTTTCAACCTTAGTCTCTCCCGAGCCCGTACGGGAGTTCTAGCGATGAGACAAGATAGTAGCTACTAAACAATTGGATACTACGAAATTGGGGAGTAAAATTAAAAAATGTAAAAAGATGAGAGAGGCCTGTAATTTTCATCATATGTACACTTCAACTATGACAGACAAAATGAGGGGAAAAAAATCCAGAAAATCACGTAGGATTTTTAATGAATTTATTTGCAAATTATTATTATTATGGTTATTTGGTCAATCACAAAAGTTTATCTCAATACTTTGTTATATACCCTTTGTTGGCAATGACAGAGGTCAAACGTTTTCTGTAAGTCTTCACAAGGTTTTCACACACTGTTGCTGGTATTTTGGCCCATTCCTCCATGCAGATCTCCTCTAGAGCAGTGATGTTTGGGGGCTGTTGCTGAGCAACAGGGACTTTCAACTCCCTCCAAAGATTTTCAATGGGGTTGAGATCTGGAGACTGGCTAGGCCACTCCAGGACCTTGAAATGCTTCTTACAAAGCCACTCCTTTGTTGCCCGGGCGGTGTGTTTGGGATCATTGTCATGCTGAAAGACCCAGCCACGTTTCATCTTTAATGCCCTTGCTGATGGAAGGATGTTTACACTCAAAATCTCACGATACACGGCCCCATTCATTCTTTCCTTTACACGGATCAGTCGTCCTGGTCCCTTTGCAGAAAAACAGCCCCAATGCATGATGTTTCCACCGCCATGCTTCACAGTAGGTATGTTGTCCTTTGGATGCAACTCAGCATTCTTTGTCCTCCAAACACAATGAGTTGAGTTTTTACCAAAAAGTTATATTTTGGTTTCATCTGACCATATGACATTCTCCCAATCTTCTTCTGGATCATCCACATGCTCTCTAGCAAACTTCAGACGGGCCTGGACATGTACTGGCTTTAGCAAGGGGACACGTCTGGCACTGCAGGATTTGAGTCCCTGGCGGCGTAGTGTGTTACTGATGGTAGGCTTTGTTACTTGGTCCCAGCTCTCTGCAGGTCATTCACTAGGTCCCTAGAACTTGCACAATTGGTGGCTGACTAAATATTTTTTGCCCCACTGTATACTCATCCTATGCTGCTGCTACTGTTCTTTATTCTTATTACTATCTATCCTGATGTCTAGTCACTTTACCCTGCCTTCATGTACACATCTACCTCACGTAACTCGTACCTCTGCACATTGATCTGGTACTGGTACTCCCTGTATATACAGTTGAAGTCGGAAGTTTACATACACTTAGGTTGGAGTCATTAAAACTAGTTTTTCAACCACTCCACAAGTAACTTGTTAACAAACTATAATTTTGGCAAGTCGGTTAGGACATCTACTTTGTGCAAGACACAAGTCATTTTCCCAACAATTGTTTACAGACAGATTATTTCACTTATCATTCACTGTATCACAATTCCATTGGGTCAGAAGTTTACATACACTAAGTTGACTGTGCCTTTAAACAGCTTGGCGAATTCCAGAAAATGATATCATTAGAAGCTTCTGATAGGCTAATTAACATAATTTGAGTTAATTGGAGGTGTACCTGTGGATATATTTCAAGGCCTAGCTTCAAACTCAGTGTCTCTTTGCTTGACATCATGGGAAAATCAAAAGAAATCAGCCAAGACCTCCAAAAAAATGTGTTGACCTCCACATGTCTGGTTCGTCCTTGGGAGCAATTTCCAAACGCCTGAAGGTACCATGTTCATCTGTATAAACAATAGTATGCAAGGATAAACACCATGGGACCACGCAGCCATCATACAGCTCAGGAAGGAGATGCATTCTGTCTCCTAGAGATGAACTTACTTTGGTGTGAAAAGTACAAATCAATCGCAGAACAACAGCAAAGGACCTTGTGAAGATGCTGGAGGAAGTATCTACAAAAGTATCTATATCCACAGTAAAACCAGTCCAATATCGACATAACCTGAAAGACCGCTCAGCAAGGAAAAAGCCACTCCTTCAAAACCGCTATTAAAAAGCCAGACTATGGTTTGCAACTGCACATGGGGACAAAGATCGCACTTTTTGGAGAAATGTCCTCTAATCTGATGAAACAAAAATAGAACTGTTTGGCCATAATGACCATCATTATGTTTGGAGGAAAAAGGGGGAAGCTTGAAAGTCGAAGAACACCATCCCAAATGTGAAGCATGGGGGTGGCGGCATCATGTTGTGGGGGTGCTTTGCTGCAGGAGGGACTGGTGCACTTCACAAAACAGATGGCACCATGAGGGAGGAGAATTATGTGGATATATTGAAGCAACATCTCAAGACATCAGTCAGGAAGTTAAAGCTTGGTCGAAAATGGGTCTTCCAAATGGACAATGACCCCATACATGCTTTCAAAGTTTTAGCAAAATAGCTTAAGGACAACAAAGTCAAGGTTTTGGAGTGGCCATCACAACGCCCTGACCTCAATCCTTTAGAAAATTTGTGGGCAGAACTGAAATAGCGAGGCCTACAAATCTGACTCAGTTACACCAGCTCTGTCAGGAGGAATGGGCCAAAATTCACCCAATTTATTGTGGGAAGCTTGTGGAAGGCTACCCGAAATGTTTGACCCAAGTTAAACAATTTAAAGGCAATGCTACCAAATACTAATTGAGTGTATGTTAACTTCTGACACACTGGGAATGTGATGAAATAATTAAAAGCTGAAATAAATCATTATCTCTACTATTATTCTGACATTTCAAATTCTTAAAATAAAGTGGTGATCCTAATTGGCCTAAGACAGGGAATTTCAACTAGAATTAAATGTCAGGAATTGTGAAAAACTGAGTTTAAATGTATTTGGCTAAGGTGTATGTAAACTTTTGACTTCGACTGGTAGCTCCATTCTTGTGTATTTTATTCCCCTTATATGACATTTTTTTATTTATATATTTATTTGTTTAACTCTGCATCATTGGCTCGTAAGCAAGTATTTCATGGTAATGTCACGACTTCCAACGAAGGTAGCTCCTCTCCCTGTTCGGGTGGCGCTCGGCGGTCGTCGTCACCGGTCTACTAGCTGCCACCGATTCCTTTTTATTTTCTGTTGGTTTTGTCTTGATTGTTTTCACCTGTATCTTATTTGTTGTTAATTAGGGGCTATTTAAACTCCTAGGTTCCACCTGCTTTTGTGCAGGCTTAACCTTTATGTCAGTAGTGTATTATTGGTTTGCTCTTACGTGTTTGCTGTCCGTTACTTTCCCTGGTTGGGGGAGTTATCGGTTTATTGGTCACTTTCCCTGGTTGTTGGCTGGACCCAGCTGAATAAAACGTATTCATTGGAAGCACTGCTCTCTGCGCCTGACTCCACACCCACCACTCCTAGCGATCCGTGACAGGTAATGTCTACACCCGTTGTATTCGGCGCATTGATTTGATTATGTAGGCCTGTGTAAGTGTCAGCTTCAATGACCTGTTCAGAGAGCACTACATATCAGTGAAGATATTGGCTATTTACTGTAAACATGCACTGTCTTAGGTCATTATATTTGAGATGCCATGCTAATCTTGTATTATTTGGATGTTATGATGATAGACCTGCTCGTAAGAGAATATGACTGATTCATATAATACAACATGGTGACCAGACTATCAAGTACAACACTTTGTATTTGACCATGGACAAATAGACCTCAAGATCGAGACAAAAGTGAACACTGATGTGGGATGGAGTCAGCCCATAATCCTCTACTTTAAAGGAATAATCCACTCATTAGTCCACTGATGACACATTCCCAAAATGTTTTTGGACTGTATCAACAATGGCCTAATGACAAATAACCCAATATTTTTTTCTTTGGGGGGGGAGTGGATTATTAATTTAACCTTCACTATTATGACATCTCATATACAAAGCAATGTCCTCCATTTCCAGAGCTCTCCAAAGACCGGAACAACATACTGATTAAACAAACTGTTTTGAGGATTTTGAAGGTTCCTGCTGTTGAAAATGTTTGAGTGTTAGAGAACTGTTCTCTTTTTCAGTGTTGAGAGGAAGCTGATATTCTCTGAGCCATTAAGCTAATCACTATTAGACCTTTTAAACAGTCAAAATAATTATACGTTTCATATGCATGTGCAACAGAGGTTCCCCAGTAAACATCATGCTGGAGTCAGAGCAGATCCCCACCAGCTGCAACTGTTCCATAATCAAGACCTCTACAAATACTCAGTCCTGCCACTTCCACACTGCCAGATGGTAATCTCTGCTCAGTCAGTCTACGTTTCTAGCCGTTTGTTACTATTCGGATCCTGTTATCCTGTTTTCCTTGCCTGATGCGGTTTTCCTCTCCGCTACAGTTCTGCCCGCTCTGACTCTGGTCCCTGTCTTCAGTCCCACGTCTCGTCATCCTGCTACTCTGTCCTGGATTCCCCTCTCTACTACTCCCTTGGATTCCCCTCCGGACCTGCTTACCCTGTCTCAACCCCTCTCGCTCCAGCCTCAGTGCCTGGTTCCCAGCAACCCGCCTGACCTGCACTCCATCTCCCCCGTGTTTCAATAAATACCTTGGTTACTTTATCCCTGTCTAGACATCATCTGAGTCTGAGTCTGCTCTTGGGCTCCCCTGTTCCACTCCACAAAACATTATTTCCGGTTTATTATTATTGCTCTGGTGTTACATTTGGCTAGCACAGCAAATAACAGAGCTAGTGTGATGTGAAGGTAGACAAAGATCAGCTTATCTTGATAGCCATCTAGATTGATGGATTCCTCTCAAGACAGCAACGATATAACTAAACTAAATGTAGCTAGCATACAAGTTCAATTTGACGCCACATTGTTTACATCAAAAGTGACCCCACTATCAACCTCAATCTCGCCCCTCACCAGTCTCTCTCCTACCTCTTTTCTCTGCTTCCTCAAACGCTACCATATTTTACCCAGGTGTATTGCTCACTTAGTTTCAATTAAGAACCATACTGTAGTGGTAATGACTCGCTGGGCATGTATTCTTGCCATTGCGTCACGAGAGCTAGCTAGTGGTTTGTTTTCACATAAAGCTAGACTAATACAAATGCTAGCGCTGACACTTTCTGGTGATAATGTTGAACTGCATATTAATAACACCAGGATGATGCATAACATGAAGCAAATATAAATATTTATTTTTATTAAATCAAATTAACCTTAAAATATTCAGTTCTGCACACCCTCATGATAATTATATTTTTGAATAATGTATCTCTCCTGTGCATGTCATTCTGAAGGCCTATCTTCGTTACAAGGCTAGGGCTTGCACTAATCCATTTCATGACGGCATGTCCAGTAGCTGTAGTAGTAAAATCGGATCTCCTTCAACATGGTTAGCCTCATTATTAGTCAAATCTGGTATTCTTCAACATGGTTAGCCTCATGTGTCAAATATGGTATCCATCAACATGGTTAGCCTCATTGAGTCATATGCTATTATTCAACATGGTTAGCCTCATGAGTCAAATCTGGTATCCTTCAACATGGTTAGCCTCATTAATTGTCTAATTAAAAAGAACACACCGGTGTCGTGACTTTACTTTCATTAATCAGATGACTTATTTATCAAATCAACTATGTTAGGAATCATTAGGAATTTGAGGTACCACAAGTGCGGTTAAGCATGTCCCAGTTTAGGTCACCTAACAGTACAAACTCTGAAGATAGATGGGGGCAATCAATTCACATATGGTTTCCAGGACAGAGCTGGGGGATGAAGGGGGTCTATAACAAGCGGCAATGGTCAGAGACTTGTTTCTGGAAAGGTGGATTTTTAAAAGTAGAAGCTCGAATTGTTTGGGCACAGACCTGGATAGTATGACAGAACTCTGCAGGCTAACTCCGCCCCCTTTGGCAATTCTATTTTGTCAAAAATGTTATAGTTATGGATTTTTGGTGGCCTTCCTAAGTCAGGATTCAGACACGGCTAGGACATACGGGTTAGCAGAGTGTGCTAAAACATTGAATAAAACAAACTTAGGGTGGAGGCTTCTAATGTTAACATGCATGAAACCAAGGCTTTTACGGTTACAGAAGACAACAGATGAGAGTGCCTGGGTAATGGGAGTGTAGCTATGTTCTACAGGGCCTGGGTTAACCTCTACATCACCAGAGGAATAGGGGAGGAGTAGGATAAGTGTAGGGCTAAAGGCTATAAGAACTGGTCGATTAGTGCATTCGGAACAGAGAGTAAAAGGAGCAGATTTCTGGGCGTGGAAGACTAGATATCAACGCATAATGTACAGACAAGGGTATGGTAGGATGTGAATACAGTGGAGGTAAACCTAGGCATTGAGTGATGAGAGGGGTTGTCTCTAGAAGCACCATTTAAGTCAGGTGAGGTCACCGCATGAGTGGGGGGTGGAAAAAAACGGCTAGCTAAGGCATATTGAGCAGGGCTGGAGGCTCTACAGTGAAATAAAACAACCACTAACCAAAACAGAAATGGACAAGGCATATTGACATTAGGGAGAGGCATGCGTAGCCGAGTGATCATTGGGTCCAGTGAGTAGCTAGGCGAGCTGTAGACACAGCGATTCAGACAGCTAGTGGGCCGGGGCTAGCAGAAAGCCTTTGGTGGACGCCACGACGGAAGAGCCTGTTGAGACCCCTCGGACGGTTACATCGGCAGACCAGTCGTGATGGATCAGCGGGGCTCCGTGTCGGCAGTAAAAGGGTCCAGGCCAATTGGCAAAATAGGTATTATATCTCAAGAAATTGGCTGATGGACCTCTTCAGCTATCCGGGAGATGGGGCTAGCTCCAGGCTAACTGGTGCTTGCTTCGGGACAGAGACGTTATCCAGGAGTAGCAATTCGGATAGCAGCTAGCTAGCTGTGATGATCCGGTGTAAAGGTTCATAGCTTGCGGTTGGAATCCGGAGATGTGGAGATGAGGTAAAGAAAAAGCAGTCTGAAATACTCTGGGTTGATATTGCGTTGTACAGACTGGCAGGAATTGACCAGGCTGAGGCTGGCTGATGTCCGAGTTAACGGTGATGACTACTAGCAAGTAGCTAGTTAGCTTCTGATGGGGGTTCCGGTTCTAAAGTGCAAAAATAAATTGCAGATCCGTACCACATTGGGTAAGGCGGGTTGCACGAGAGTATGTTCAGTCCGTAGATGGGAACTGAGATGTAAAAAATATATACAGAACATATACAAAGAAAAATATATTTACATGGGATGGGGCGGGACAAGACAACAGACTGCTACTTCATCTTGGATTCAGACAGTATGGTCAGGCAGGCGGGTTCAGAGTCAAGGCAGGCAAGGGTCAAAACTGGGAGGACTAGCAAAGAGAGTTAAGGAAAAGCACAGAAAAACACACAGGTTAACTTGATAAGACGAACTGGCAACAGACAAACAGGGAACACCGGAATAAATACCCAGGGAATAATGGGGAAAACGGGTGACACCTGGAGGTGGGTAGAGACAATTACAAAGACAGGTGAAACAGATCAGGGCGTGACAACCCTAATTGAGAGAGTGAAAAGAAGGAAACCTGTGCAGAATGAAAATATTTCAAAATATGTATCCTGTTTGCGACAAGGCACTAAAGTAATACTGCAAAGAATGTGGCTAGGCAATGAATATTTTTGTCCTGAATACGGCAAACCCAATAAAAAAATCACTGAGAACCACTCACAACAGTAATTGCTGCCAAATGTGATTCTAACACAGGTGTGTCTAACATGTATTGATTGAGGGGTGTGAATACTTATGCAAATGAGATAGGTATGCATTTCATTTTCAGGAAATTAGCAAACATTTCTACAAATGGCGGTATTGTGTATAGATGGCTGAGAATGTTTTATATTTGTATATACGTAATCATTTTTAAATTCAGGCTGTAACAACAAAATGTGGAATAAGTCAAGGGGTATGAATAATATCTGAAGGTACTGTAAAATGTGGTATTTAGTTGCAATTGTGTTTTGTATTGTCATAGTTCTCTCTTCGGGACTGAACATCTGTTCATTAACTAGCCATCTTAGCTACTTGCTAGGTATATAACATTGTTGTTTTTAACAGATCAAGCTAAAGGTTGTGTGATAAAATAAACAAATATTGGATTGCTGTCTATCCTATTTATATGTAATAAGCTAGCTGACGTTATCTCGAATAGACGATTAACTTGATAAACAACCTATCCGTGTGCTACACATCATCCTGGCACCACCACCTCCTACTGCTAACTTTACTATCCATGCAGGTAATGATGGCAGCTACGACTCTTCTTTGGGTAATCTATCAACTTTCATTTTCTAAAATAGATTTGTCCCCGGATGTAAGGACCATCCCACCCGTGATTACTATGGTCAAAATGTTGACCTTGAGACAACAACTAGACTAAGTTAGCTAGCTTAGTTGCTAGCTGTTTACAGCCAAGACAGAACAGCTGTTGTTTACAAACACACCAGAATTTATGTTAAAAAGGTCTATCAATAAATGCAACTGTACTGTATGGAATAGAATAGCCTCAGTTTACGAGATAACATAATTATAGTGCTCATGGTGACTCATAAGGTATGTCAGAAAGAACACAACTTCCACCTGAGCCCCGCCCACACTCTTCCCCTCTCTCTCCCCCTTCTCTCTCTTCCTCGCTCTCCCCCTCTCTCCCTATTTTCCTCTACCGCTCTCAATCGTTTTCTCCTTTCACCCTTCCCATCTCTCTTTTTGTCCTACATTTCGCTAGACATGTCAATATAAAACTCATTAATCATGCTACATTCTGCATTACCCTTAAGGCTAGAAACATTCATGATTTAGACCTATTTGAAATTCAGATCCAGCTATTACTGCAAATGCATGTAAATATGTCCTCTCAGCTATCAATAACTTAAATCTTTGAAAATGTGTTTATTTTCCAATACTTTAAAGGCCTCTAAAGCTTTTCATGATAGGGATTTTAGAAGAGTAAAAAATATATTTATATAGCTACAAGTTATTGAATGTAGAGATATAATTCATCTGTCTGTCTATTTAACCAGGCAAGTCTTCAATGACGGCCTAGGAACAGTGGGTTAACTGCCTTGTTCAGGGGCAGAACAACTGATTGTCAGCTCGGGGATTTGATCTAGCAACCTTTCGGTTACTGGCCCAACGCTACTAGGCTAGCTGCCTCCCCAATATAATCAAGGTCTCAAAGCTTGATAGATCACCTGATGTTAGCTCTTTGTTTATTGTGGAAATGTTAGTATGTCATAAATAAACCATAATTTTCTTTCCCCATTCTTCTGTAGTCTCAAGTTAACTTGAAAATTGTATTTCAAATCAATTCCATCAGATCTGCCCCGAATGGCTACAGTGTCAACTGACATATATGACGAATGTAGGTGGTCCGAGCTGAGCATCTGTTCAACCACTTCCTACAAGTAGTCTCGTCCGTACCGCTCCTTAATCAATAGGACTGATTACATCATCATAATTTGCTTATGATGGACATGTTGTCATGGAGGGATTATTATTTACCATTAGGTGAGAGATTCATCTGACCGGCTAGTTATTGACTTTGGATGTGAGTTTTTGCAGAATCTTATTTCGAGGAATTTGATAGTCAACTCTCTGTATTGACAACACTGTTTCTAATCTGTCAGATGAAAATGAAATAGGACTAATGAGAAATGCTTAAAGGCCCATAGAAAAGGCTCCAATGTGCCAGCTGTCTAAATGTCACAGGCCACTGTCCAAAAGCTGGTCTATACACACAGGGCCTACAGGGACAGCATCAGGAAGTTGAGAATGTCAGATCTCTCACAAAAGGTCCTTACTGTCTCTGTTGGAAGTTCTATATTAGCGATACACACATTTCATGTAGGTTGGTATTTTAACACTTGGTGTTGGTTTATTTAATTGGACCATGTATGCTCACAAAACTGAAATATGTCAGAAATGTTGAAATGTCATCGCTCAGAGAACCCAACAAGGCTGGAAACAGCGTTGCTGAATCATAACATACCTAAACATTGGCGACAGCTTTCCATCACAAAAATATTGGGTCAAGTATGTCAGTGTTTGATTCATTTCTTGGATTTTTGCCTTTTGTACTTTAACTTAGAGTATTTTTAGAGTTTAATACTCGTAATCTATTCTCTTTCATGCTTTGATGTGAGAAAATGCCTTCATCAAATAGCTATTGTTGATGGAGAGATGCTCCTTATTTAAGTCCTAAGACGAAGGTGCAGGAGCAAGGCTGCGTGCTATTATAATTTTTTCCTTTGTGTTTGTGGGTAAGCAATTCAAATAAGTGGGTCACTTGTTATTGAGACAGCACTTGAACAGGGGAGCGCTATCTGATATCTACCTGATGCCTTGACGTGGCTGCGTCTCCCCAGGTCTCCTGATCCCACTGAAGACCAAAGAAAACCTAATGAGATGATGACAGCACGAGATCCGCATTTACCATTGGGATAATCCTCACAAACAATCAGATGAAATTGTGTAGTCTGCATGTTCGAAGCCCTCTGTCCGCTTACAAAGTATAAGCAGGTAGGCTCCTCAGCAAGAAGTGATTTGTTTACACGCACCAGACTCGCTGCCTTGTGTCAAGCAGAGTAAAGATATTCTTACACATATTTCTGACAGTAAAGTCACAAAGTAAATTTACCAGAGGAGCCTCATCTGCTAGTAAACAGACATCCCAAAAAAGGACTTTCAAGACACCAATCAGAGAGCAAAGACGTCATCCTCCAGAACATCCCAATTAACCCAAATCATCAGAATAATCTGTCAGTTTCATCACATCCACAGACACCGCACACAAAAAGGAGCTAAATAAGACACAGACCTCTGACAGTGACTGGTTCTCTGGATGAATGGCAAGCAGCGGGACCTGTAAAATATCCCAAGGCATGCCCACTCCCGCCCCCATCAGTCTGAGGGTTGTCAATGTTATTGAGAGGCTGTCAGGCTCATTCTGGGTGCCGTCCAAATCAACAGTAAATATTAGTCCTGTAGGACCGTCTAACATCCCCTCTTATTAATAACCTCCTAACCCTGTTGTTTGATGTTCAATAATTACACTCTGTGCTCTCAGGAGAAACACAGAGAAGCCCCTGTTCACAGCCCTGCTCCCAGGCTCCTGTCCTCACAGAAATTGACGCCCACATGACCGTCCTCTCAAATATAGACATAAATATAACTACAGACCAAATTACATGGGCTTTAATGAAGATTAGTCAGAGGAGTTTACCCTGGGAAGTTAACTCTTTCATTGCATGTACTGTATGATACATAGATAATGGTACTGAGTATGTGTTCTTACATGACTTATTGTTGAGGATATCAACAGGAACTTTGCACTGGGAAGTGGAATAAGAGGCAGGCAGTGGGCGAGTGGGATACCCAGATGTATTCACAAGCACAGCTGAATCATTTATGATGTTGGTTATTGTTTCTTCATCCAGCTGGGATGTAGAAACAAATCCACAGCTGGTAGAGGGATTTCAGCCTGATCTTGCCCTCCACACAACACCCCCCCTCCCGCCCCCCACTTTAATAGCACCCCCAAGTACAGAGCAAGACGTCTGGAGTCCAAGTAGCTTCGTTGCTGTTATCCAAACAAACAAAGGCTTACATTGCTCCCCCTAGCTTCCTGTCTCAGTGCCTTGTTTCCTAGGTAACCGTGTCAGGTGAAACGAGTAGGGTACTGACTCCCTCCAGAGGGCCAACCCTCTCTCATCCAAAGTTTGTCTCACTTTGGGTCATGTGACACCTGTTCCCATGACAACCATGTTGGGGGGCAGTCTGGATGTCCCTTTGATCAGGGGGAAACACCACACATTCCAATGAGAGAGCCTCAAACCATGGTAGGGATTTACACATGCAACAGCTGTTCTTCATGAAGGTGCAAAGAGCTCATATTTAGGTACGTGATCCTAGTGGCTGTTCCTTGCGGAATTTAATCATTGTAGAGAGAAGAGAGGGCTGCAACGTAGTCATATCAAATCAAATGAATGATCTGTGAGTAGCTCCGGTTTGGGGTTCTGCTCATGCTAAAAGAGCTACATCGCCATGGTAACCATGCAGGGATATATTTTCCATATACTCTGATTGAAATGTGAGCTGAATAAAGAGGTAGAAATGTCATCCGTTTAAAGGTGAACATGACATGATGTCACCATCCATAATCAGACTGATTTGATGCCAGGCTTCCTTTCACCCACCCCCTCCTAATGCAGCTAATCATCAGCAGTACTGTCACTTTGCATATGTTAGTTTGCTTTGTGGGCCAGTGACCTTTAAGCCCTTTCTGGTCCATAATAAACATGTGGCCTTTCCAAGCCTTTGAGCCTTGGTAAACAAAGCGGGCGTCCCAAGCCTCTGGGCGGAGGTAAACGGGTGACTTCTCCAAGCCTTTTAGCCTGTGGAAAGCTGTTGGAACGCTTCCATCAGATAACAGAGCCCCGTGGGTATACTCTCAATAAACTGTCTCTGGCAACTTGCTGAATCTCCAGACACCTGTACCATTGTGGGCGGCCGGGCCTGTCCTTTCTCCCCTCGCCACTGTAGTGATCCAGGACCATTGATCCACTTAGGGACAAGGACAAGTCTGTCTCCAATAGCCATCGACTGTAATGGGGGCTGTAACCCAATGTCTCCTGAAGCTCAAAATACACTGGAGCGTGACCTCTGCAAGACCGCAGCAACACATGCTCAATGGTGCAATATATCCCATTCAGCTCCACAGAAACAGATGACACAAAAACAGTAAGCTATAGAAGAGTCATTTTGGTCATCTTTAGATTCAAATTCTAGCTATTATCTCTACTGGTTTTTGTTAATTAGACTGTTTCCCTGTTTTTTGGGTACACTAATAACCCTTACTGTATCTGTGATCTAGGATGTTGTTTATTTCCCAGCAGCTGTTGTTATCCCCTGGGTTATAAGGACAGTGATACAATTTGAACTTCCACACGCTCTTAGAAAAGTACTGTCAGTACAATTTTACTGGCAAACAAATCACAATACTTGGCCATTAAAATGGCATGATTGTAATTTTCTGCATCCTCTGATTTTACATCCAGGCGTTGGCTTTGATTTATAATCCGTTGAATTCCTGTCAGCCTCGTCTATAGATCATGCATATTCATTACCTCCGCCATTCCTCATGGACCAGCTCTGATGACTTGGAATGTGATGTCACACATAACGCCAAAGCCCTGTTTATGATCCACTTCCGTCTTAGGGAATCCTGGGAACTGCTGCTGCTATGATCCATTAGGCCCCTATCCTGACTAAGCACAACTCCCCCAGCAGGGGAGTAGCAGGAGGCAGAACCTGGCCCAGTTCAGCTCCCTGCAGAGGGGGAGCCCTCGCCCCACTTGTTGGACGTGAAATATGACCACTAGAGGATCATCGGTGGGGCTTACAATCATCACCATGCACCTGGTCTTGTTCTACCCAGCCTTGGCAGAAATCACAGATGACAGAGAATCTGAGGCGTAGGGTACTACGTGTTACACAGGACGACAAATGAAATGGAAATGCAAACTGCACTGCCATAGTCCCATAAATCTGTCACAGGCTGATTCCCAGTGTGGTTCTGCTCAAAGCGACAGTTTGATCAGTGTGACACAGCCCCTCCTTTCTCCCTCTCAGCTGTCTCTCTCTCTCTCAGGGAGCACCTCGACCTCAACCTGAGGGGGGCGGAGCTGCTGATATGGTATGCTAATAGTCTCACATACTGTAACTGGGATAATATAACACCAGGGTAAAATGATAGTGATTTTGTGTCTGGGTCTTTTGATGTGGTAATAATGGAAGCACAGATGTGTATGATGCATATACGCTGAGTGTGATTCCAGGGTGTGACTTTCACCTCCTTTTCATGGTTGTCGTGACCATGTCTCCTACTTGAGTTGAATTTAGAAGCCATCTAGCATGTATTTTTCATATGCTGCTCCACCATGACAACTGTGCATGACGTCAGGCATGACTCCTACAGCCTCATGTTATATTTCAACTGATTATAGAGTGGGGAGAACAAGAATTTGATACACTGCCGATTTTGCAGGTTATCCTACTTACAAAGCATGTAGAGGTCTGTAATTTTTTATCACAGGTACACTTCAACTGTGAGAGACGGAATCTAAAACAAAAATACAGGAAATCACATTGTATGATTTTTAAGTAATTCATTTGCATTTTATTGCATGACATAAGTATTTGATACATCAGAAAAGCAGAAGTTAATATTTGGTACAGAAACCTTTGTTTGCAATTACAGAGATCAAACGTTTCCTGTAGTTCTTGACCAGGTTTGCACACACTGCAGCAGGGATTTTGGCCCACTCCTCCATACCGACCTTCTCCAGATCCTTCAGGTTTCGGGGTTGTCGCTGGGCAATACGGACTTTCAGCTCCCTCCAAAGATTTTCTATTGGGTTCAGGTCTGGAGACTGGCTAGGCCACTCCAGGACCTTGATATGCTTCTTACGGAGCCACTCCTTAGTTGCCCTGGCTGTGTGTATCTGGTCGTTGTCCTGCTGGAAGACTCAGCCACGACCCATCTTCAATGCTCTTACTGTGGGAATGAGGTTGTTGGCCAAGATCTCGCGATACATGGCCCCATCCATCCTCCCCTCAATACGGTGCAGTCGTCCTGTCCACTTTGCAGAAAAGCATCCCCAAAGAATGATGTTTCCACCTCCATGCTTCACGGTTAGGATGGTGATCTTGGGGTTGTACTCATCCTTCTTCTTCCTCCAAACACGGCGAGCGGAGTTTAGACCAAAAAGCTATATTTTTGTCTCATCAGACCACATGACCTTCTCCCATTCCTCCTCTGGATCATCCAGATGGTCATTGGCAAACTTCAGACGGGCCTGAACATGCGCTGTCTTGAGCAGGGGGACCTTGCGTGCGCTGCAGGATTTTAATCCATGACGGCGTAGTGTGTTACTAATGGTTTTCTTTGAGACTGTGGTCCCAGCTCTCTTCAGGTCATTGACCAGGTCCTGCCATGTAGTTCTGGGCTGATCCCTCACCTTCCTCATGATCATTGATGCCCCACGAGGTGAGATCTTGCATGGAGCCCCACACCGAGGGTGATTGACGGTCATCTTGAACTTCTTCCATTTTCTAATAATTGCGCCAACAGTTGTTGCCTTCTCACCAAGCTGCTTGCCTATTGTCCTGTAGCCCATCCCAGCCTTGTGCAGGTCTAACATTTTATCCCTGACGTCCTTACACAGCTCTCTGGTCTTGACCATTGTGGAGAGGTTGGAGTCTGTTTGATTGAGTGTGTGGACAGGTGTCTTTTATACAGGTAACGAGTTCAAACAGGTGCAGTTAATACACCACAATAGAATAAACTGAAAGTGACATACAACACCAAATAAGTATTGGCTGCTAAGTAAACACATTACCTAGCAGCCAACCCGCTTGCACCAATCCCATGTAATTACAGTAAAATACTGTGACATACAAACACCATCTCCCTACAATGAATTTCATTCATTCATTATGATTAAAGAAGTATTTACTTTTTACAGTATAATACAGTCACTCATTATTATTAATACAGTTTAAGTACACTTGGAGGTTGGAGCCATTAAAACTTGTTTTTCAACCTCCACACATTTCTTGTTAACAAACTATAATTTTGGCAAGTCGTTTGGACATCTACCTTGTGCAAGACACAAGTCATTTTTCCAACAACTATTTACAAAGAGATTATTTAACTTATAATTCACTGTATCACAATTCCAGTGTGTCAGAAGTTTACATACACTAAGTTGACTGTGCCTTTAAACAACAAAATTCCAGAAAATTATGTCATGGCTTTAGAAAATTCTGATAGGCTAATTGTCATCATTTGAGTCAATTGGAGGTGTACCTGTGGATGTATTTCAAGGTCTACCTTCAAACTCAGTGTCTCTTTGCTTGACATCATGGGAAAATCAAAAGAAATAAGCCAAGACCTCAGAAAAAAATTGTAGACCTCCACAAGTCTGGTGCATCCTTGTGAGCAATTTCCAAATGCCTGAAGGTACCACGTTCATCTGTACAAACAATAGTACGCAAGTATAAACACCATGGGACCACACAGCTGTCATACCGCTCAGGAAGGAGATGCGTTCTGTCTCCTAGAGATTAACTTACTTTGGTGTGAAAAGTGCAAATCAATCCCAGAACAACAGCAAAGGACCTTGTGAAGTTGCTGGAGGAAACAGGTACAAAAGTATCTATATCCACAGTAAAACGAGTCCTATATTAACATAACCTGAAAGGCCACTTGGCACGGAAGGAGCCACTACTCCAAAACCACCATAAAAAAGCCGGACTACAGTTTGCAACTGCACATGGGGACAAAGATCGCAGTTTTTGGAGAAATGTCCTCTGGTCTGATAAAACTAAAATAGAACTGTTTGGCCATAATGATCATCGTTATGTTTGTAGGAAAAAGGGGGAGGCTTGCAAGCCAAAGAACACCATCCCAACCATGAAGCACGGGGGTGGTGGCATCATGTTGTGGGGGTGCTTTGCTGCAGGAGGGATTGGTGCACTTCACAAAATAGATGGTGTCATGAGGGAGGAAAATTATGTGGATATATTGAAGCAACATCTCAAGACATCAGTCAGGAAGTTAAAGCTTGGTCGCAAATGGGTCTTCCAAATGGACAATGACCCCAAGCATACTTCCAAAGTTGTGGCAAAATGGCTTTAACCTCTTGAAGCTAGGGGGCACTATTTTTATGTTTGGAAAAATAACGTTCCCACAGTAAACGGCCTATTTCTCATGACCAGATGCTAGAATATGCATATAATTGACAGATGAGGATAGAAAACACTCTAAAGTTTCCAAAACTGTAAACATATTGTCTGTGAGTATAACAGAACTGATATTGCAGGTGAAAGCCAGAGGATAATCCAATCAGGAAGTGCCTCTTATTTTGAAACTTCTGTGTTCCTATGCGTGCCTATCCTTCATTTAATGGGATATCAACCAGATTCCTTTTTATGTGGCTTCCCTAAGGTGTCAACAGTCTTTAGACATAGTTTCAGGCTTTTATTTTGAAAAATGAGCGTGAAGGATCACCTTGCGTAAGTGGATAGGTGGGGGCTCTCAGAGTGAGTTGGTGCGCAATTGACTAAAATGGCCATTGTTCCTCCCGCTGTTATGGAAAAAGCTTCACACGGTTGATATATTATCGAATATATATTTTAAAAACTACCTGAGGAATGATTATAAAAACGTTTTAAATGTTTCTGTGGACATTATGAAGACTATTTGGAATATCCATCTGCGTTGTCGTGATCGCTCTTTCCTGTGGATTTCTGAACATAACGTGACAAACAAACGTCAGTATTTTGGGTATAAAAATAATCTTTATGGAACGACAGGAACATTTGCTGTGTAACTGGGAGTCTCGTGAGTGAAAACATCCGAAGATCATCAAAGGTAAACGGTTAATTTGATTGCTTTTCGTGACCAAGCTTCCTGATGCTAAGTGTACATAATGCTATGCTAGGCTATCGATAAACTTACACAAATGCTTGGATTGCTTTCGCTGTAAAGCATATGTTTCTAAATCTGAGACGACAGGGTGATTAACAAAAGGCTAAGCTGTGTTTCAAAATATTGCACTTGTGATTTCATGAATATTAATATTTTCAAATAATATTATTTGACTGTTGCGCTATGCTATTCAGCATTGCTGATGACAATTATCCCGGATCCGAAATGGGTGGTTCAGAGAGGTTAAGGACAACAATGTTAAGTTTTTGGAGTGGCCATCACAACGCCCTGACCTCAGTCCCATAGAAAATTTGCTTGCAGAACTGAAAAAGCGTGTGCGAGCAAGGAGGCCTACAAACCTGACTCAGTTACACCACCTTCATCACAAGGAATGGGCCAAAATTCACAACTTATTGTGAGAAGCTTGTGGAAGGCTACCCGAAACATTTGACCCAAGATGAACAATTTAAAAGCAATACTACCAAATACTAATTGAGTGTATGTAAACTTCTAACCAACTGGGAATGTGATGAAATAATTAAAAGTTGAAATAAATCATTCTCTCTACTATTATTCTGACATTTCACATTCTTAAAATGAAGGGGTGAACCTAACTGACCTAAGACAGGGCATTTTTACAAGGATTAAATGTCAGGAATTGTGAAAAACTGAGTTCAAATGTATTTGGCTAAGGTGTATGTAAACTTTCGACTTCAACTGTACGTATTTTACTGTGTGTTGTTACACAGTACTTTCTTTTATGCTGTATTTAGAAAACAGTAGTTATACTGCAATATGAAATACAGTAACTTAATGGCCAATAGTTGCCTGTGTCATTTATCTCCCAAAGAAGATGTGGGTGTGCAGTCAGGCGCAGGAGAGAGTAAGTTTAATTAACAAGTCCAAAGAACAGGAAAAACAGGACTACAACAGTAGCCTCAAACCACCCAGACACCGTCCGGGGGAAACCCACCTGTTCAGCAGAACCCCAAAAAACGCAACCCAAAACTAAATGACAGCAAACGAAACAATCCCGCACAAAACCCAGAGGATATGGCAAGATTTAACCCCCCCCCCCCCCCACACCCCCCTCCCTAATTTCACAAATAGAACACAGGTGAAACACAAGACAGACATAACCAAATGAAAAGGAAAAAGGATCGGTGGCAGCTAGTAGACCGGTAACGAAGACCACCGAGCGCCGCCCGAACGGGGAGAGGAGCCACCTTCGGTGGAAGTCGTGACAGTAAGTTACTGTCAACTTCACAGCAACCCATTTACAGTGTACCATTACATATACAGTGCCTTCAGAAAGAATTCACACCCCATTACCTTTTCTACATTTTGTTGTTTTACAGCCTGAATTTAAAGTTGATTACATTTAGATTTTTTGGGTCACTGGCCTACACACAATACTCCATAATGTCAAAGTGGAATGTTTTTTTTAAGGTATTAATTCATTAAAAATAAAAAGCTGAAATGTTTTCAGTCTATAAGTATTCAATCCCTTTGTTATGGCAAGCCTAAATAAGTCTAGGACTAAAAATGTGCTTAACAAGTCACACTTTAAGTTGCATAGACTCTGTGTGCAATAATGGTGTAAACATGATTTTTGAATGACTACATCATCTCTGGACAAAATACATACAATTATCTACAAGGTCCCTCAATCGAGCAGTGGATTTCAAACACAGATTCAACCACAAAGACCAGGGAGGTTTTCCAAAGTCTCACAAAGAAGTGCACCTATAGGTAGATGGGTAAAAAATAAAAAAGCACACATTGAATATACATTTGAGCATGGAGAACATATTAATTACACTTTGGATGGTGTATCAATAAAACCAGTCACTACAAAGATACAGGCTTCCTTCCTAACTTGGTTGCCGAAGAGGAAGGAAATTGCTCAGGGATTTCACCATGAGACAATGGTGAATTTAAAACAGTTACCGAGTTGAATGGCTGTGATAGGAGAAAACTGCAAAACATTTAGCAAAGAAATGAAGTTTATGTCTTGACGTTTGGGTCAAATCCAATAACACATTATTGAGTACCACTTTTCATATTGTCAAGCATAGTGGTGGCTGGATCATGTTATGGGTAATGGTTATGCTTGAGGACTGGGGAGTAATTTCAGGATAAAAAATAATCAGACACTGGGAGATAAATTCACCTTTCAGCAGGACAATAACAAAATCTACATTGGAATTGCTTACCAAGAAGACCATGAATGTTCCTAAGTGTCTGAGTTTACAGTTTTGATTTAAATCTGCTTGAAAATCTATGGCAAGACCTAAAAATGGTTGTCTAGCAACGATCAACAACTAATTTGAGCATGAAGAATTTTGAAAAGGATACGGGGCAAATATTGTACAATCCAAGTGTGCAAAGCTCTTAGAGACTATCCCATAAAGACACATTTATAATAGCTGCCAAATGTGATTCTAACTTGTATTGACTCAGGGGGTTGAATACTTAAATAATCAAGACACAGTATATTATTGTCTTATTTTTCATATTTTTTTCCCCTTTTACATTAGAGTATTTTGTGAAGATCGTTGACAAAAAAAATATATATATATATATATATCAGTTTTAAATCCACTTTGTAACACAGCAAAATGTGCAAAAAGTTAAGGGGTGTGAATACTTTCTGGAGGCACTGTGAGGCTAATAGCTAAATAAGCCAATCTGGCATTTAGGCGATTAATTTTCCAGAATAATTGGTGAATTTCTATGATGGTGTTGAGATGTGTGTGCCCAGAGAGAAGGCCAGTGTTGCAGACGAAGCTTGCATTAGTGCTCCCTAAAGGATGGAAATTGAAGCATTGAATTAGTATCGGACCACACTGTCAGAATCATCAGCATGTCAATCCTATCCCATATTACAGTTGGCACATTGAGAAGAGCCATAACATGGACATCTACCTTGTGGTTTTAATGCCCCCAGGACACTTTTCTTGATTACATAAACAGACCCCTACACCCCCCCCCCCCCCCCCCCCCGTCTTGTTTCTCTACACACTTTCATGAAAAGTGGATTGTGTGTCAGGCTGACAGATATGGCTGTCCTCCCTCTGTTCCTCCCTCTCTAGTCACAACGTGCAGACTTGTTTACGTGTTGCTGGTGCGTTTTGTTGCCAACCTTACTTTGCTACCTGACATCGTTACGGTTTTTACGGTTATTACCGTTTATATATATACATTTTTTCCCTCAACTTTTTTATTTTTTTCATTCAACTTTTTCACTCCGGACGCTTTATCTGGACATGGTTCGTCAGGACCTCCAACAGCCGAAGCTAAGTAGTAACATTAACATGCTGCCTTCTAATTTCAGTGCCTACTCATAATACAGAGGAGAACGATCGCCTTACGGCGAGGATAGCTGTGCTACCAGCCCAGCTTCAGACGCAATTGTTAGGCAAGGGTAATATCAGTGTAGGAAAGGATGAAAAAGCGTCTGTGCCACCAGTAAGTACAGATAGTAACATTAGTATAAATCCCCTCGCATGGTCCCTGCAGCCGGACAACTTTCTCACGGTTTCTGGAGGGAAATGCTGTAGGAATGCTCAACCGGTTTTCCCCATTAAGCAAGTAGTCGGAGTAAAGAGGCCGAGCCTTCTCTTGTCTCTACTCCTCCCTGTTACGGGGTCTGAGACGCCGAAGCTTCCCACCATTAGCTCTGACAAATTGAAAACTCTAGTCATTGGCGACACCATTACCCGCAGTATTAGACTTAAAACGAATCATCCAGCGATCATACACTGTTTACCAGGGGGCAGGGCTACCGATGTTAAGGCTAATCTGAAGATGGTGCTGGCTAAAGCTAAAACTGACGAGTGTAGAGAGTATAGAGATATTGTTTTCCACGTCGGCACCAACGATGTTAGGATGAAACAGTCAGAGATAACCAAACATAGCGTCAGCGTGTAAATCTGCTAGAAAGATGTGTCGGCATCGAGTAATTGTCTCTGGCCCCCTCCCAGTTAGGGGGAGTGATGAGCTCTACAGCAGAGTCTCACAACTCAATCGCTGGTTGAAAACTGTTTTCTGCCCCTCCCAAAAGATAGAATTTTCTGGGACTCACCCACAAACAGGACCAAGCCTGGCCTGCTGAGGAGTGACGGACTCCATCCTAGCTGGAGGGGTGCTCTCATCTTATCAACCAACATAGACAGG
This sequence comes from Oncorhynchus clarkii lewisi, assembly GCF_045791955.1. Lineage (NCBI taxonomy): Eukaryota > Metazoa > Chordata > Actinopteri > Salmoniformes > Salmonidae > Oncorhynchus > Oncorhynchus clarkii. Next base: position 41,215,044 of record NC_092156.1, read on the forward strand.
GCTCTAACTCCTCTAGCTCCACAATGAAATAGGGTGCAGGCCAGGCAGCATGCTGTTAGCCAGCCTGCCAGCTTAGTGGAGTCTGCCACTGGCACAGTCAGTGTAGTCAGCTCAGCTATCCCCATTGAGACCATGTCTGTGCCTCGACCTAGGTTGGGCAAAACTAAACATGGCGGTGTTCGCCTTAGCAATCTCACTAGGATAAAGACCTCCTCCATTCCTGTCATTATTGAAAGAGATCATGATACCTCACATCTCAAAATAGGGCTACTTAATGTTAGATCCCTTACTTCAAAGGCAATTATAGTCAATGAACTAATCACTGATCATAATCTTGATGTGATTGGCCTGACTGAAACATGGTTTAAGCCTGAGGAATTTACTGTGTTGAACGAGGCCTCACCTCCTGGCTACACTAGTGACCATATCCCCTGTGCATCCCGCAAAGGCGGAGGTGTTGCTAACATTTACGATAGCAAATTTCAATTTCCAAAAAAATAAATGACGATTTCGTCTTTTGAGCTTCTAGTCATGAAATCTATGCAGCCTACTCAATCAGTTTTTATAGCTGCTGTTTACAGGCCTCCTGGGCCATATACAGCGTTCCTCATTGAGTTCCCTGAATTCCTATCAGATAATATTCCAATTTTTGGTGACTTTAATATTCACATGGAAAAGTCCACAGACCCACTCCAAAAGGCTTTCGGAGCCATCATCGAATCAGTGGGTTTTGTCCAACATGTCTCTGGACCTACTCACTGTCACAGTCATACTCTGGACCTAGTTTTGTCCCATGGAATAAATGTTGTGGATCTTAATGTTTTTCCTCATAATCCTAGACTATCGGACCACCATTTTGTTACTTTTGCAATTGCAACAAATAATCTGCTCTGACCCCAACCAAGGAACATCAAAAGTCGTGCTATAAATTCACAGACAACACAAAGATTCCTTGATGTCCTTCCAGACTCCCTCTGTCTACCCAAGGACGCCAGAGGACAAAAATCAGTTAACCACCTAACTGAGGAACTCAATTTAACCTTGCGCAATTCCCTAGATGCAGTTGCACCCCTAAAAACTAAAAACATTTCTCATAAGAAACTAGCTCCCTGGTATACAGAAAATACCCGAGCTCTGAAGCAAGCTTACAGAAAATTGGAATGGAAATGGCGCCACACCAAACTGGAAGTCTTCCGACTAGCTTGGAAAGACAGTACCGAGCAGTATCGAAGAGCCCTTACTGCTGCTCGATCATCCCATTTTTCCAACTTAATTGAGGAAAATAAGAACAATTCGAAATTGCTTTTTGATACTGTCGCAAAGCTAACTAAAAAGCAGCATTCCCCAATAGAGGATGGCTTTCACTTCAGCAGTAATAAATTCATGAACTTCTTTGAGGAAAATATCATAATTATTAGAAAGCAAAGTATGGACTCATCTTTAAATCTGCGTATTCCTTCAAAGCTCAGTTGTCCTGAGTCTGCACAACTCTGCCAGGACCTACGATCAGAGACACTTAAGTGTTTTAGTACTATATCGCTTGACACAATGATGAAAATAATCATGGCCTCTAAACCTTTAAGCTGCATACTGAAAGAGCTGCTTCCTGTGCTTAGCCCTCCTATGTTGAACATAATAAACGGCTCTCTATCCACCGGATGTGTACCAAACTCACTAAAAGTGGCAGTAATAAACGCCTCTCTTGAAAAAGCCAAACCTTGACCCAGAAAATATGAAAAACTATCGGCCTATATCAAATCTTCCATTCCTCTCAAAAATGTTAGAAAAGGCTGTTGCGCAGCAACTCACTGCCTTCCTGAAAACAAACAATGTATACAAAATGCTTCAGTCTGGTTTTAGACTCCATCATAGCACTGAAACTGCACTTGTGAAGGTGGTAAATTACCTTTTAATGGCATCAGACCGAGGCTCTGCATCTGTCCACGTGCTCCTAGACCTTAGTGCTGCTTTTGATACCATCGATCACGACATTCTTTTGGAGAGATTGGAAACCCAAATTGGTCTACACGGACAAGTTCTGGCCTGGTTTAGATCTTATCTGTCGGAAAGATATCAGTTTGTCTCTGTGAATGGTTTGTCGTCTGACAAATCAACTGTACATTTCGGTGTTCCTCAAGGTTCCGTTTTAGGACCACTATTGTTTTCACTATATATTTTACCTCTTTGGGATGTCATTCGAAAACACAATGTTGACACACAGCTGTACATTTCAATGAAACATGGTGAAGCCCCAAAATTGCCCTCGCTAGAAGCATGTGTTTCAGACATAAGGAAGTGGATGGCTGCAAACTTTCTACTTTTAAACTCAGACAAAACAGAGATGCTTGTTCTAGGTCCCAAGAAACAAAGAGATCTTCTGTTGAATCTGACAATTAATCTTAATGGTTGTACAGTCGTCTCAAATAAAACTGTGAAGGACCTCGGCGTTACTCTGGACCCTGATCTCTCTTTTGAAGAACATATCAAGACTGTTTCAAGGACAGCTTTTTTCCATCTATGTAACATTGCAAAAATCATAAACTTTCTTTCCAAAAATGATGCAGAAAAATGTATCCATGCTTTTGTCACTTCTAGGTTAGACTACTGCAATGCTTTATCCGGGTAGCCGGAAAGTAGAGCACTAAATAAACTTCAGTTAGTGCTACATACGGCTGCTAGAATCCTGACTAGAACCAAAAAAATTGATCATATTACTCCAGTGCTAGCCTCTCTACACTGGCTTCCTGTCAAGGCAAGGGCTGATTTCAAGGTTTTACTGCTAACCTACAAAGCATTACATGGGCTTGCTCCTACCTCTCTCTCTGATTTGGTCCTGCCGTACATACCTACACGTACGCTACGGTCACAAGACGCAGGCCTCCTAATTGTCCCTAGAATTTCTAAGCAAACAGCTGGAGGCAGGGCTTTCTCCTATAGAGCTCCATTTTTATGGAATGGTCTGCCTACCCATGTGAGAGACGTAAACTCGGTCTCAACCTTTAAGTCTTTACTGAAGACTCATCTCTTCAGTGGGTCATATGATTGAGTGTAGTCTGGCCCAGGAGTGTGAAGGTGAACGGAAAGGCTCTGGAGCAACGAACCGCCCTTGCTGTCTCTGCCTGGCCGGTTCCCCTCTTTCCACTGGAATTATCTGCCTCTAACCCTATTACAGGGGCTGAGTCACTGGCTTACTAGGGCTCTTTCATACCGTCCCTAGAAGGGGTGCGTCACTTGAGTGGGTTGAGTCACTGATGTGATCTTCCTGTCTGGGTTGGCGCTCCCCCTTGGGTGGGCTATACTCGGCCTTGTCTCAGGATGGTAAGTTGGTGGTTGAAGATATCCCTCCAGTGGTGTGGGGGCTGTGCTTTGGCAAAGTGGGTGGGGTTATATCCTTCCTGTTTGGCCCTGTCCGGGGGTGTCATCGGATGGGTCCACAGTGTCTCCTGACCCCTCCTGTCTCAGCCTCCAGTATTTATACTGCAGTAGTTTGTGTGTGGGGGGGGGGCTAGGGTCAGTTTGTTATATCTGGAGTACTTCTCCTGTCCTATCCGGTGTCCTGTGTGAATTTAAGTATGCTCTCTCTAATTCTCTCTTTCTTTCTCTCTCTCGGGGACCTGAGTCCTAGGACCATGCCTCAGGACTACCTGGCATGATGACTCCTTGCTGTCCCCAGTCCACCTGGCCGTGCTGCTACTCCAGTTTCAACTGTTCTGCCTGTGATTATTATTATTATTAATTATTATTATTATTATATGAACATGCTGGTCATTTATGAACATTTGAACATCTTGGCCATGTTCTGTTATAATCTCCACCCGGCACAGCCAGAAGAGGACTGGCCACCCCACATAGCCTGGTTCCTCTCTAGGTTTCTTCCTAGGTTTTGGCCTTTCTAGGGAGTTTTTCCTAGCCACCGTGCTTCTACACCTGCATTGCTTGCTGTTTGGGGTTTTAGGCTGGGTTTCTGTACAGCACTTTGAGATATCAGCTGATGTACGAAGGGCTATATAAATACATTTGATTTGATTAGATTGGTCAGAATGTTTAAACTTAGGCTATGACTGGACTGAGATGTGATATTCATTGTACAAGACTGGCTGTTAATGAGAGAGGCATGAATAATACAGCAGCGGACTAATAACCTAGTCATTATTAATCCCCAAATGTTCATTAGGAGCTGCTCTCATCCTCCTCAGCATGGCCAAGGCATCTAATGCTGGCCCTTATTGCTGCATAATAAGAAACACCCACTGAGTATAGACATGGGCATGTCTCCATTTCTCTCTCATACAGATACTAATTTCTTATTGTGTTCAGATACTATTGTGTTAATATGATCGATTAAATGAGAGATTTAAATCCCTATACACCATCATCCTCTCATCTCAAGTGTTGTTATGTCGCTGTAAAGGCCACATACTCACTTTTAAGCTGCAGGGGCCATGATATTTTACTGTTACCAAGTAATGAGAAAGGGATAGAGACAATGCCAACAAGATCAAGCCTCAAAGCTCAAACCAAAGGTACTTAGGAGGTAATCCTGGACACTTCAAGTGACTAGAAAAAATTAAAATGGCTCCCAATCAGAGACAGGGGGTCAGTTCAAGTGACGAATGTAGTCTCTGACCTCTCAGATTAATGTGCCACTTCACTGCAGGCAAGTCTTCTCTTATGGATACTGTGTATCTCACCTAACTGGGATCGATATCCCTCAACATCCTGCACACAGTCAGCCATTAATCTTCACATCAAAGCTCTCAGTGGCCATGCAGCCACACAGCAACACCACCCCAAGTGGCGCGTGCTAATAAACAGAGACAGCCATGCAGAGAAGATGTACACACAGGCCTTTCCCTTTTCAGCACCTTGTTGAAGATTCATTACATTCAAATGGGAAAATAACTCATGGAGCCAGTCTACTGCTCTGCCTGGCCAAACCAAATCCACAGGCTACTGCACTGCTGTCCTGTCCCTCTCTACCAGCTGTCCAGTGAATAAAGGATCAACTCCGAAAGAACAGAGAGAGAGAGAGAGAGAGAGAGAGAGAGAGAGAGAGAGAGAGAGAGAGAGAGAGAGAGAGAGAGAGAGAGAGAGAGAGAGAGAGAGAGAGAGAGAGAGAGAGAGAGAGAGAGAGAGAGAGAGAGAGAGAGAGAGAGAGAGAGAGAGAGAGAGAGAGAGAGAGAGAGAGAGAGAGAGAGAGAGAGAGAGAGAGATATGCAAGAGAGTGAGGTGTTTTCCAATTTTTAATTATCTTCAGTGAAGCGAATGTGTAGTCTGCCTTTTTCTGGACTCAGTAAAGCTATTTACTAAATACCCTCTGAGGTCGTGGGAGCAGCACGCTGTTTGCCGCTCCGTCTCTGAGAAAGCTGTGTGGGCCCCTGTACTCCCGGTATAGCTTTCTCCTCCCCATGCAAACAGCTGCATCACCACCGTGCTCCGGCTAATTACGTCTCAGTCCGTCTGATGAGAGCCGTGGCTGTCAGGCCCCTCCACGCACTCAATAAATCACCACTCCGCAGGCCAGCCTTATCTGATTGGACGAGGAGAGGTGCCTGAAACTCCCCTATCTGTGCGACTCAGATACTCTCCCCTGCTCTCGGGCTGGCAGGGCTAATCTTGCTTTCTCAGAGTCTATTCTGCTCTCCACCATCTGCTCTGAGTCGCGTGTGGCCAATCTGCAACGTCGCCTCAAATTGAATCCTCTGCTATGGTGGTTAGGTGTTTACCACACGCACTGTCCCCAAAGCCCCGCTGGGCACACTGGATACGTGACACACTAAGGTGACTCAATTTCTCGTCTTTAAGTTTCCCCCCCCTCCAAAAAAATAACTCTGTATACATACTTTTGGGTGATGGACAGGACACTGTAACCTCCAGAATTATTTACTCAGTTATGATTGTGTTGTGTGTTCTGTTGTTGAATTGGAACCATAATAACATTTTTAAAAAACGATTCCATAAATCAACCAGGCTACACAAGTTAAATGGAAAATGTTGCGTTTTCATTCTCTGACCATGACCAACCAAGCAAGAGGATCCAGGAGAAGTGTCGGGTTTAAATACCATTCCACCCGAAGCCATAAGATTCAGTAGTCTGTTCAGTACAGATCCAGGTGTTTTGAAATAGCTCTGCAGTCAGAGTAATAACCTGCAGGATCACTTCATGGAATTTCATGTTTCCATTGTGTATGTGTGTGAGCATGTCTATAAATGACATATAAACACTACAACCCCCTTCCCCCTCGTCCTATCCTCACCCCCACCCCCTCACGTTCCCTGTGGTGGGGAACTTTGTAACAGCGCCACTGTGATTATTACATTGGTTTCCATGGCAACTCCCCAGAAACAGGAGAACAATGCCAATCGAAAACCTTTAGTGGAAGCAGGCGCACATCCATATTGTCATGCCAATAGACACAATTTAAATCATACTCATACATCTATTTTTTTTTGCCAGTTGGAGGTGAAAAGAACCCGCTTTGAACAAGGAGGTGATTGGTTTCCCCTAATCTGGTTTCTTTGACACCATCTATATTTAACGACAGGTTTCTTATAAGTAAGGTGCTTAATCATGGTTTATGATAGTCAGTGGATTGCGTCGCAATCAGTTGCGAAAGACAGTACAATACTGTAAATTATGATTGAGATTATTCATCGATACGCATATACATATATCTACAATGACATCAATCTACGTTGAGCCCTGTGTGTTGTGTTTGGAATACAGAAATGTTTGTCGGATTTAAAAAAAAAATCTAACTGCTTCACTTTCCCATGCATCAATGAGTATAGTTAGAAAGACTATGAAAAAGGTTAAATTTCTCATCTGTGGGCAAAAATCCACTCTTCGGCCATCAGCATCAAATATGTGCCTCCTTCACACTGAAAACCACCTGTAGGTTTGGTGTCCTCATGGTACTCTAATCTAAATATGCCTACAATATACAATTTAAATGATAGGATAACGTGTACTGGATGAGCAACACAGGAGTTGGAGGTGGATAAGCAGTGAAATAACAATTATAAAAGTAACAATAATATGCCATTTAGCAGATGCGGTCAGCCAAAGCGATTTACAGACATGTGTGCATACATTTTACATATGGATGGTCCCTGGAATCAAACCCGCTATCCTGGGGTTGCAAGTGTCATGCTCTATCAACATCAGAGGAAATGGTAGATTGATGAAAACTACTGTAATGGTGCACATTGACTATTGATTCCAGTGTGGGAACACTGGTTGTTCGTTAATATTCATTGGTTGCCCTCTTGCACCCACAGACCCCTATTGTGGAGTGCAGAAGACCCTCGTTTGAGAAAACATGGGCTCTGATTGTACTTTCTAGAGAAATTATAGGTATTCGCTCCAGCCCGGAGCCACCGCCCACTCCCACCGCACTTCCATCCCCCAGGAACCCAAAGACCATGGCTGTAAATAACAGCTCCTGCTGAGCCTCTGGACAACAACAAAACAGGAGCGAGAGGACAACAGCAATATGCCTGTCAATCACCCAGCATGGTGCTTAGTCCAGATCAAGCTCTGCAAAGCCCAATGACTCACGCACGCAACAGGAGAGAGCACCAGCGGAGCATCTAATATGGATTACTGGGCTTTGTTCCATAGAGCACACTCAGTGAGGGTCTCTGTAGGAGAAAACACTTTAGCCTCAGTGCGCTTGAACTCCAAAGCACCTCTTGAACTCCAACATGGAGGATAACACAGTAATAAAAAGCATGTAAGCCAACCATGTAGATCCTGTTGTGTTGAGAGACCAACTCTGCTAACCTGCAAGGAGCCTAGTGTGTGTGTGTGTGTGTGTGTGTGTGTGTGTGTGTGTGTGTGTGTGTGTGTGTGTGTGTGTGTGTGTGTGTGTGTGTGTGTGTGTGTGTGTGTGTGTGTGTGTGTGTGTGTGTGTGTGTGAGACATGCATTTTGAGAGCGTGGGAGATCACATTAGCAAGTTTTGTCTGAGCTCAGCTAACCTCCATTATCCATCTGCCCACGCAACCTGTGGGTGACTGTGGAATGCAGAACGTCTATATTGTACAGTACATACTAGTAAGAATTTCCACTTCACTTAATAAACTCTTACGCGTCAGTCACATCAGCAGCGTCCTTGTGTTTTGGTACACCAGAAGTGCATTCATTTCCAATGGGACGCTGCATTTGTCTTGCATATATCCAATTTATGCATCTAATTGTATGAGTAGAGTTGAGAGAAATAGTAGCGAAAGGTGAATGTTGAACTGCTGTTGCACACATATCCAGTAACATTTTTAATTAAAAAAGTTTGACTTATTTGCCAAGTAGCATAAATGTTATTTCTTCGATAACATCTACAAATGTATTGTGACAGCATATACTATCACCTATAAATATACAGTAGTTGCAAGCAGCAATGAATGAGGGTCACATGATGCAGAAAGGACACGATCAGTTGGATAACAAAGCAAGCACTGAAACTATCTTCCTTTACGTGCCTTCAGAAAGTATTCATTTTGTTGTGTTAAAGTGGGATTAAAATGGATTTATCATTTTTTGTTAATGGTTTACACAAAATATTCTAACTTCAAAGTGGGGGGGGGAAGTATAATATTTGTAAAACATTTATGAGTCAATACATGTTAGAATCACCTTTGGTTTACAGAAGCTAGTCTTTCTGGGTAAGTCTCTAAGAGCTTTTCAAACATGGATGGCTCAACATTTGCCCAGAATTATTTTCAAATTTCCTCAAGCTCGGTCAAATTGGTTGTTGATCGTTGCTAGACACCCACTTTCAAGTCTTGCAATAGATTTTTAAGCAGATGTAACCCTTGCGTAGTCTTAACATTCTGTATGCTCCCCTTGTCCTAAGGGTAAAAAATGACCCGCCTTCACTAAACCCCTAAAAGAAAGCAGCTTATTTGAATTTTAAACCCCAACTCTATTTTGCATAAAGAAATAACCTGTCATTCATCACAAACTTTGTGAATATCTGTGTTTTCCCTCTTCACAATGCAGAAAGACTGCATTCAATCAGTGGACACCACTCAATTTATTACAACACACCTGTTATAATTGTTTTCTTTACTAAAGTAGAGGTTTATTATTATTATTATTGCTGAAGGTACTGCATAGGTGTAAAAAAAAATAGCAAGAGATATCACTTGTATAGCCTAAGAAAGTAGCAGAAATGTGCAGAAAGTAGTTTTGAATGCATTGTATTGAAGGGAAACAATATCAGTCTTGAATTGTTTTGGCAACATAGTGATATATTCTTATATACTGTACAATGAGGAATTAAACTACAAAATACTAGTCTTCTCCAACAGTGTTTAAACAACAACAATAGATATGAAATAAATAAATAAAATAAGATAATAGATACAAAACAAAATGTGAAGAACAATGTGAAGAACATAAATCAACCAACTCTAATTAGCACATGTAGGACAGTATGCAAGTGTGTGTGCATGGACTTTGCAGATGTATTTCTCACATGTGCAGCACATAGTATTTGTTTTACAGTCTTTCTTTGGGGGCAGAATTGGCATCTCCTCCTCTTGCCTGCCCCAGCTGCAGCCTCAGGTGGATCAGTATAAGATTCAGCCCCCTGAACAGCTTTCACAAGCGCTGCAGAGGCTGCTGTGCAGTGGAGGTGCTCCCTTCTTTGAATGCATGGGGTTACAAGTTCCTTTCCCAGCAGTTCCAGGAACACCCTCCTCTTGTTTCGCTTATCAGGCATCTAGGTAGGGTTGATCTTGTTCCATATCGCAAAGGCATTGTATGAGGACACATCAATGTTATGGAAGATGACCAGGGGCAAGCAGGCAGTCATGATTCTGCAGCTGTAATTTCCAATCAGCTTGGCCAGGTTGTCCACACCTCCTTTGTTGTGGTTGAAGTCCAGGATGATGGCTGTCTTCCTGTCCTCACGATATTTGATCTCAGCCGTTTTGTGGAGTGTGCTCAGGAGGACCACATTCTTGTTCCTCTTTGGGAGGTAAGAAACTTGAGTGGTGGTGAGGGTGAAGGTAAACTTTGATGAGAAGGCCTCTCTTCTTACAAGTGCAGGGGGAAGCTCAGGCTTGTTCTTTCTAACTGTGCCAACCATGGTGATCTTACTCTTCAGGAGCTGCTGGCTGAGTTCATAAAAGGTGAAGAAATTGTCACACGCTACATTGTGTCCCCTCAGTCCATCTGTCACATCAAGTACAACCCTCATCCCCTGGCCTCCACCGGCTGGCTTCCCTGTGTAGACTTGCATCTTCCAAGAGTATCTGGATTGTGCGTCAGAGGCCAACCATAGCTTGATGCCATACTTTGCTGGCTCGCTGGGCATATACTGCCGGAAAGCCGGACTATCAGTAATTAGCATCAGTGTCACAGAGAACAATCACATTCAGGCCCAGGGTTGTAGAGGTATGACAGACGCTCCACCCACTTCTCCCAGACCTCTCTTATGGCCGCCAGTTTGTCTCTCACACGTCTCGCAGGTCTTGACTCGCGGTTATCAAATCGTAGCATTCTTGAGAAAGTGTGAAAGACTTTCAGGTGCATCGTGGCATGGTAAATCACCCTTCCACTCTCTACATCACAGAGAACACATCTTAGCCTCGCCTCGGGACCTATACACACCCGCTAAGATTAGCAGCCCTATGTAGGCACGCAGGTCAATCTCATCCATCCTTTTCCAGTTGTCTCCATATTCACGGAAACACTCCAAATTTGTAATCTCCAGGATGATTCTTTCGATGGCTGGTGCGATGAACATGTAGAATGTTGAGGTGATGTCCTGGGCATGGGCAACTGCATGTCTTGTGGGCCCTGGGGTCATCCTTATGACATGTTGGGCTGCTATCCTGCCATGGATGTCATATGGTGATTATACATTTATTAAGTTTAAAAAAGTTTGTACTATAGTTTGTAATTAAAGAGACACGTCTCCTAATATTTCACTCCAATTATTATTTCCCACCTGTCTCCTCATGTCATAATCTTTTAATACGTTGTGAAAAGAGAAGAAGCGTGCATTGGCACTGCAGCTGCACAAAACCTCTGTTCTGTGACAACATGCAACCCAAAACACAACACATAATAGGCTACATGTAATAGGCATTTTTATTTACGATGACCTGATGGGAGTGTTAACCCTTTTGTGGTGTTCGGGTCTGTGGGACTCATTTTCAATGTTAACTAAAAGAAAAATTATAAAAAGTATTTCTTTTTTCAACCTGAGACTCATTGACCTTGTCTCATTTCCTGAACATGTAAAAGAACACATTTTCATTGAGTGCACACACCCCCCTACACATTTATATGACATATGTGGTGTTTGGGTCCATTGGACCCAAGGGTAGTAAAAGTATGGAAACGTGTGTGTGTGTGTTGGTGAAATCAAGTAAGAATTAAACACAAAGTTTTGCCTTGTGCCTTCCTCCTCCCTGGGCCTGTTTTTTCAACATTGTCACGTCTTCTGCAGAAGTCGGCCCCTCTCCATGATCGACCGGTGTTCGGTGGTCGACGTCACTGGCCTTCTAGCCATCGCCGATCCACTTTTCATTTTCCATTTGTTTTGCCTTTGTCTTACACACCTGGTTTCAATTCCCCAATTACTTGTTTATTATTTAACCCTCTGTGCCCCCATGTCTGTTTGTGAGTAATTGTTTGTATGTAGTACGGTCAGTTAATGTGAGCTCTCTTTATTGTATCGCATTTGTATATTTTGAATAAAGTTTGTTTATTTCCTCATATCCGCTGTCCTGCGTCTGACTCCTCTACACCAGCTACACACAGACCGCATTACAGAATGACTCACCTAGAATGGAGGCAGCAAGAGCAGACGCCCTCCCTTTGGCAGTAGAGGAGCGCGTCCAGCAGCACCATGTTGCAACGTCTGGATACCGCCATGGATCGCGTGCTGCAAACGATGGATCGTTGGGAGAGAGGAGAAGGTCATCCAGCACCTCCACCAGCCCCACTACAGCAGGCCCCACTGTCCACCCCTCCTTCACCCGGTCCCAGCGGGATTCAGCTCGCGCTCCCGAGGGAGTATGATGGGACGGCTGCCGGATGCCAGGGGTTCCTACTCCAGCTGGAGCTCTACCTGGCGACCATCCACCCGGCTCCTTCGGGATGTGAGAGAGTGTCGGCCCTTGTCTCCTGTCTCTCAGGCAAAGACATGGAGTGGGCCAACGCCGCATCTCCTTCACTCCATACGGCGTTGGCCCACTCCAGGTCTTTGCCTGAGAGGACCATTACACAGAGTTCACCAACCGCTTTTGGGCAGTTTTTGAGCATCCGCCTGTTCCACGTGAGGCAGGGGATAAGGAGCGCACAGGATTTCGCTTTGGACTTCCGGACCCAGGCCACCGGCGCAGGATGGAACGACGGGGTCCTGATCGATCACTACCGGTGGGAGTTGGCCTGCCGAGACACCACCCTCACGTTGGACCAGCTGGTGGACCTGTCCATCTGGCTGGACAACCTGCTGGCTACCCGCGGAGGTCCGGATCGGAGCCTGTCAGTTCCATCCCCCAGCACCTCCGCTCGGACGCCCATAGAGCTGGGAGGTGCTGCGCTTAGGGCGACCGGAGGAGGGGCCATTCCCTGCACCATCTGTGGCCGCAGAGGGCACACTGCTGATCGGTGCTGGGGAGGTTCCTCAGGGAGTTGAGGCAGCAGGCAGGGCACTATCGTGTCACCCCAGGTGAGTCAGCACCAGACTCACCCAGAGTCCCCTGTTGCCCACATGTTGTTTATCAAATTTCCTGAGTTTTCCACGCATTCCCAGCATAAGGCGCTTGTAGATTCAGGCGCAGCTGGGAATTGTATTGACCGTTCATTTGCCCATAGTTTAGGGTTTCCCCTTGTTCCTGTGGATATGCCCTTCCCTGTGAATATCAGGGAGGTGTGTATGGGTTTTCATCGGTGCGACTAAGGTGGAAAGTCCTGACCAGTCCCTTCCTTATTGATTCTCCTGCGCTTCCCGTAGTGCTGGGCCTACCCTGGTTGGCCTGTCATGATCCCACTATTTCGTGGCTACAGGGGGCTCTCAAGGGGTGGTCACGAGAGTGCTCAGGGAGGTGTGTATGGGTTTCCATCGGTGCTACTAAGGTGGAACATCCTGACCAGGTCTCCACCGTGCGCATCCCCTTAGAATATGCCAATTTGGCTCTCGCCTTCTGTAAGAAGAAGGAGACTCAATTACCACCCCATCGACGGGGGGATTGTGGTAGACGCAGCACTTCCCAGGAGTCACGTGTATCCCCTGTCACAGGAGGAGACGGCGGCTATGGAAACATATGTGTCCGAATCCCTGGGGCAGGGATATATTCAGCCCTCCACTTCACGTGCCTCTTCAAGTTTCTTTTTTGTGAAGAAGGATGGAGGTCTGTGCCCTTGTATTGACTATCGGGGTATAAATCAGATCACTGTTAGGTACAGCTACCCGCTGCCTCTTATCGCCAGTGCGATCGAGTCAATGCACGGAGCGCGCTTCTTCACCAAATTGGATCTCAGGAGCGCTTACAACCTGGTGCGTATACGGGAGGGGGACGAGTGGAAGACGGCATTTAGTACCACCTCAGGGCACTATGAGTACCTCGTCATACTGTACGGGTTGATGAATGCTGCATCTTCCAGGCCTTTGTTGACGAGATTTTCCGGGACCTGCATGGGCAGGGTCTAGTGGTGTATATCAACGACATTCTGATATACGCCGAGCATGCGTCCCTGGTGCGCAGGGTGCTCGGTCAACTGTTGGAGCATGACCTGTACGTCAAGGCTAAGAAATGTCTCTTCTTTCAACAGTCTGTCTCCTTCCTAGGGTACCGCATTTCCACGTCAGGGGTGGAGATGGAGAGTGACTGCATTTCAGCCCTTGCGTAATTGGCTGAGACCGACCACTTTTGGTCACCTGAAGGCTCTGTTTACCTTTGCTCCCGTGCTGGCTCATCCGGATCCCTCTTTGGCATTCATAGTGGAGGTGGAAGCATCTGAGGCTGGGATAGGAGCCGTGCTCTCTCAGCGCTCGGGCACGCCACCAAAGCTCCGCCCTTGTGCTTTCTTTTCGAAGAAGCTCACCCCGGCGGAGCAAAACTATGATGTGGAGGACCGGGAGCTGTTGGCTGTTGTCAAGGCTCTGAAGGTGTGGAGACATTGGCTTGAGGGGGCTAAACACCCCCCCATCTGGAGTACATCCGGGAGGCGAGGAGACTGAACCCTCACCAGGCAAGGTGGGCCATGTTCTTTACCCGTTTTGTTTTCACTCTGCCCTACAGACCAGGTTCCCAGAATGCTAAGGCAGGCGCACTGTCCCAGATGTATGACACAGAGGAGCGGTCCATGGATCACACTCCCATACTTCCGGCCTCTCGCCTGGTGCCACTGGTGGTGTGGGAGCTGGATGCGGACATCGAGCGGGCGTTACGCACAGAGCCCACTCCCCCCCAGTGTCCAGCTGGGCACCTGTACGTTCCGTCTGCTGTCGGTGACCGATTGATCTATTGGGCCCACACGTCACCCTCCTCTGGTCACCCTGGCATCGGTCGGACGGGATGGGACAAGTTGGTGGACCTCCTTCCTCTTTTTTTACAACCCTGGGCCCAACGTTACTGTTGATGAGCAGCTTATGACATTTAGGGGCCGCTGCCCCTTCATGGCAGTACATACCGTATAAACGGGCAAAATACAGAATCAATATCTGGGCTGCTTGTGTTGCTGCTTCATCATATGATTGGGAACTTGGAAGTGTGTACAGGGAAGCCAGGTGGCGGATCCCCTGAGAAGAACCAATGGATGCGGTTTGTCCTGGATGTGACACAGGGACTCCGTGTCCACAACATCACATGCAATAACTTTTTTACTTCGCACCAGTTGAGACAGGAGCTCCTCAAGAGGAAGCTGACGATGGTAGGAACAGTATGAAAACAAACCAGAGCTCCCACCTCAGCCGTTGAATACACTGAACAGGCCTATCAATTCCTCTAAGTTTGTGTTCACGAATGACACGTCCCTAGTGTCCTACGTGCCAAAGAAAGGCAAAAATGTGGTACTCATAAGTACGCTGTATATTGATGGGAGAATCTGCGGCCAGGAACATCAAAAACCATAAATCAATGACACAATAGGAGGGGTGGACAAGACAAACTAGTGACTGGCTACAGCTGCAAAAGAAGAACCCTGTGCTGGCAACTTGGGACATTTTTCAATAACTTGGACATCTCGGCGTACAACGCATTTGTCATCTGGATGGCGTTGAACCCAGATTGGAACAGAGGGAATCTCCAGAGGAGACGGATCGTTCTCGAGGAGCTGGGCAAGGCATTGGTAAGACCTCAAATCCAGAGGAGGCAACATATCCCAAGGACCCCAGCTTCTGCAGCCATCGTGAGGAGGATTCAGGATGAGGATGCTGGTGCCTCATCTGCCCAATCCACAGAACCAAGAACTACAATACCAGAAGTAAGTGTGATGTCGTTGCATGTGTGTCTGACTCTCCTACCTATATATGTGAATAAGTTATTGAGATTAGTAAAATTCCTGAACTAAGTGTTTTTATGATTCTAGATTCCAGCCGGTAGCAACAGGAAGAAGCGCTGTGATGTGTGTGGACCCAAGTAGGACAGGAAGACACAGTAAATGTTATTGCATCAAGTGCAATAAATACATTTGCAACACACACACAGTAAAGGTCTGTCCTTCATGTGGTGTGTAGACTAGCCTAAATTTGTGTTCAATAGGGCTCATTTATAATTTCCATAAAATAATGTATGTAACTGTCATGACGTTGCCCTCTTTGGGTACAGCGAGCACCATCCCCCGCTCTCTGCTCCTTCAACCAGGCTGCTGTGGTCAGTGAGGTCGGAAATATCTAGGGAAGGCCCTAGGGAAGGCCACACAGTATAGAGATAGAGTGAAGTTCCATAGAGAACAAAGGAATTTCTTCCACCTTGAGGTCCGAACAACGTTTACGTTCTGGAGAAGGTATAAAAGATCGGTGAAGAATCCAGCTACGAACTGGTCCGTTTGTTACAACTTGGGGAAGCTCATGGGAGACTGTGCGGCCACATTACCATAACGCTGTTTATATATTAGCCTCAGATGTGAGGTTTACATCTAATTGTTGTATAAGATGAATGAGTGAGGATGATACTGTTTGCAAAATTGTGTAATGTGATTTTGGACTGTTTAATGAAGGAAACTACATTTCCCTTTTGAGTTGAACTAAATCAGAGGACCGCCCATGAGCCCAGTTAGGGTCAGGCATCCTGGAACAATTCCGAATAAAACCCAACTTTGAGAAATTCAGAGTAGACCATGTTTCTCTCAATTATGGGAGGACCAAGGTTGCAGACCATTGCTGAATCTTTTAACCATACCACGTGGTTAAACTCTTAGACTATCGATACCGACAGAATAAGAACAAGTCCTTGATATTAATTACTAGTCTGCAGCTAGGAATTCGGTATCATTGAACGCGATGAACAACATCCGCCGAAACATCTATTCTATAACGAAACGAATGAATGTTACTCTGAACGATCCATCCTAACGAGAGAGAGAGAGAGAGAGAGAGAGAGAGAGAGAGAGAGAGAGAGAGAGAGAGAGAGAGAGAGAGAGAGAGAGAGAGAGAGAGAGAGAGAGAGAGAGAGAGAGAGAGAGAGAGAGAGAGAGAGAGAGAGAGAGAGAGAGAGAGAGAGAGAGAGAGAGAGAGAGAGAGAGAGAGAGAGAGAGAGAGAGAGCAAAAACTCTCCAACAGAAACTAACTTTTCAACAGCGATCAAGACGACACACTGAGCGTAAATATATATATTGATTGCAATTGTTCCCAAATGAGTGAGCGTTCATGTGCAAAGGATTAGCATTTCAATTGTTATAATTATTACTCTGTCGTGACTTCTCAGTCGACCCCCACTTCCCTTTTGTCTAACAAGCCGCCATGCCGGTTTAGCCCACTAGGGCACATTCCCCTATCATTTCTTGTAACCATATTTACTTTGTTTGTTTTGTTTATGAATTTCTGTGAATTACTTAGTTAGTAATAAATAAATGACTTAAGACAATTGATGTATGAATGACTCATAGTGAAGACTGGGTTCGTGCAGATAACCAACCATTTACGACGTTTGGAATGAGACTAACGCAAGGTTAAGTAAATAATTCATTAATTAGAAGACTATGGATCAGATATGAAAATATCTGAAAGGTTATATTAGGAAATTATAACTTTGTAATCTGAATATTTTCCTTTGTGCCCCGACTTCCTAGTTAATTACAGTTACATGATTAATCAGTTTGATCGAGTAATACTTATTACAGAGAATCTTTGATAAAAACTAAAAAAGTCTTCATTTAATGATAGTAAAGACACGACATAACATTTGTCCTTCAATCGTGATGAAAACCTTGTTAACTTTATTTGTTTTGAGATAAACATGATTTATTCCATCCATGTCTTGATTAAATTAGATTTATGTTTACAAAAATCAGATTTTATCAATAAAAAAAATGAATATCGCTTTTATTGATAAATGTGATCTAGCAGAGGTAAATGGCAAATATGAACCATGTATGCTGTCTACATTGCTTGTAATTGATAAGTTAACATCTAAGTATTACGTTTTTTACAAATTGTTATTGCTGTATTGTTTTAAAAACCCAATAACGCTGTGGGTCCATCAGACCTGTTAATATTGGGTGAATAACAAAAACATGAACACCACACAAGTGTTAACCTCAGGTAGATGTGTAATCCATTGTACTTCAGGGCTTTTTTGCCACAGCAAGCTACTGTTTGTGCGCTGTTCTCAAATGTTTTTAGCTACAAAGTGAAGACGCTGCCAGGATATGACCAAATATTGCTTTTTGTGGAGCTTTGATAAATTCAAATTAATTAATCTATCACATACTGACTGTCATTGTGTGAAAGGGGAGAAACAAAAAAAGTCCCATTTATGAGCGGAGGGAAGGGAATGTACAGTTTTGTGTAACGATGTACCATTTACTGAACACATGTGTGTATATATAATATAAATAATATCTCGAATAGTGATATTTTTGTGGCCTCATGTTCATATAATCTAGAGAGCTGTATGTTAAAATATCATATTCCTCTTACTGGTTTTAAACACTTAGCCTAACCATGGGAGGCTACGGAAATGATTGAAAGGTGGTGGTACTGGACACATTTTAACTGTGAGTGACCTGACCTGCAGATCGTAGGTAGGATAAAGCCCTACATGGCTGGGGGGGAAGAGCAGCCCATTGGCCCTGGAGAAACATCCATTCGCCACCCCTTTGGAATTACCCCACGGATTCTCCCCAAACCCGCACGGATTCAGACACATCTGAGAGGGGATTATTATGGGACCTGAGAACAAGGTCAAAGACTTATGGAAGAACACATAGTAAGTTAAGTTTAACTTCCACTTTATCCCTGAGCCTCTGGAATACTTGGGAGATAGTTGAGGCCGACTCTGGTGAAAGCTCCCCCGCCGGCACGCAAGGGTTTACTTTTGATGTTAAATCCTTGAAAGCTGTTTCTTTAGCTGGGGATTAGTGCATGGAGAGCTAGGCTTACCATGCTCCAGCTAATAAAGATGACACATCTAACACAGGTGCTCTTACATACAGCCGTCTGGGAACAGTGCTTACCAAGTTCCACTAATTATGAACAACTCACTTAGCTTCAGTTGGTAGAAGAATAGGCAGATATTTGTACTTTTATGCAAATGATGCAGTAATAACATTTTGAAAAGTCCTGAGCCTTTGTATTTGTATTGTATTGTTGGGACTATACTTTTTTTTAGCATGGAGTATGCACACACAGACAGACAGACAGACAGACACAGACAGACAGACACACACATAGGCTATACATGCACACACACTGATATGCTGACAAATACATCACTCAAGCTCTCACCACATTCAGACAATACTGTGTACTCAGTTTCCCAGGCTCGGGTCCCCTCACCCTATCCTGAGAGAGTGACAGTTACGAAGTGTGTCCATTACGGTCCATAAACGTCCATTATAGTTACTGATTAGTCTCCACACCTGCGCTCGCTCGGGGGACTGTTGTAGCTAATGATTCTATGGCAGCATGCATACAAAACTGACACCACGATTCATCTGCACGGCCAAATCCCAAAGGTTAATAGGTAATTCAAGAGAACACTCGCCCCTCTGAATGTCTGAAATGATTCCCTCCCCTCTCTGATTCCACTGAATGAATAGCTTAAGGAATAAACTATTCAATCTAGTCACTACACCCTTCCAACCATAGAGAACAATAAATATGTATTTTTTTATTGCTTATTGGCAGACACCCTCGCCAAAATGTAATACCAGTATATTTCACTTTGGATATCCCATATTTGTGAACAATGCGATCATTATCAGCGCAATAAATGATATTTCAACCGAAGACAATTCCAACCAACCTCGCTGGTTTAACAGTGGACTTTTACCCAATAACACAGTCACATAAATTCTTTAGTACAAGAACACTGCTTTGAGCTCATTGGTAAAATGGAGGGTAAGTGGTTCAGATGGGGAGAACCCTCAACGATCTCGGGACACCCCATCCCCTCTCCCAAAACAATAGCTAAAGACCTCAGGCCAGCAGAGTAATCAATTTCTTGCTGAAGCATACTCGATGTTAACAAACGGCGCAACAGACATAGCTTACAGTAACAGCAGTGAGCCAACCTTACACAACTGAGGATGTACCATTTATTCAAAAAAAAGAGCGTTCATATCAGTCTGAGCCTTTACAGGTGGATAATGGTGTGGTCATCATGGTTATGGAGAAGGTTGTCACCCAGTCACACCCAGTGGGAAATGAAGGAACAGTGAGGTTACGCCAGTCTACTTACATGTCACATCAGTGTTAAGTCATAGTGCAACAGGGAACAGGGATTGCCTGCCATACCTAGATTATATTATGGTGATGGTGGTTGTACCTCCTTGGATATAATAGGTTAATACTGCAGAGTGTGGCTGTCATGGTGATGGTGGTTGTAAATCATCAGACGTAATAGATGAATACAGCAGATTGTGGTTGTCAGCACCAGAGATTAAAATCACCACATCACTATTGCAAAATCGAATACAAAGTTGAAAATGCAAAACACAATCTGGAACAAAAAAAACGTGACTTTAGAGCGTTGGATATGATCCACAGCAGCTGATTTATCGTACAGGAGCTAAATGCCAAAACATGATCTAACTAAGTGCTGTATGTAAGCTTGGAAGGGGTTTTGAATTCCTCCACTTGAAGAATTTTTACAAATGTTTAGAGGATGTACTTGTGGTGTTCTGCCTCAGACTGAGAGCAATCCAACTGCAAGTGCTTGTTGATAAGACATATTCAGGAAATTTGAAGTCAAGGTTACAGTTGTTTTGGTCAACAGGTAGGCCTATCTACTGAGAAATGTGGTCCCCAAAACATGAGTACCAACCATACCAACACAAGTGTTGGCTCAGTGAGCTAGGGGAAAGTGGACTGGGAAAGAAAAAAATATCCTATGGGTTCAAATCATTAAAAGCTGACTTGAGACAGAAGCCTTTGGAATGTACTATTAAACAGTACACAGTCTTGACGTAGCATTTTAGTATTCTCCTTTTGATTTTTTCTATTTTTAAGAGAATAACTCTAAATTGCAATGTATTGCATCACATCATGAGACTCGGTTCCGAAAAAACAAAAAACAAGGCAGTGTGTTGGGTTACGGGGCGATGTCATCAGACATAGAAACAGGGCTGCTAGGGAAGGGAGCCGAGAGGCAGTACGCCATAGGGATGAACTGATCTTGTGTTACTGAGACATGTCATCAGCAGACAGGCGGTAGCGATCCACTGACCAGATTCTGTCTCGCTGCTGGGGGTCTGTGTGTGCCTCTGGCGTCACCATAGCTGATACAACAGTTCCAATCTGTACCAACAAAACAGCCTTAATGAGAGCCTCACACACACAAGGTCGGTCATAACGAGACAACCAGAAAATACAACCTGTGAGATGAGCTGTGGAGGTGTAGTCATGCTGTGTGTGTCTGTATGTATTGGTGGAGGGGGGGGGGGGGGGGGCGCGCATGAACATGTGTGCATGAGGAAGAGAGGAGGGAACACATTGTACAGTGGTATTCTGTGAATCACAAACAAAGCTGTTTGATTATGCCTTTGTTCAGAGAGAGGACATGAGTTTTCCATTTCAGCACACAATCTATCATTGCAATATAGAAAAGGAGGATGGATTTTCTACATGACAAATGTCTGATTGTCTTTTGCAATGTGTGTTAATCAAATCAAATTGTATTTGTCACATGCGCCGAAGACAGTGAAATGCATACTTACAAGCCCTAAACAACAATGCAATTTAAAAGAAATACCTTCAGGAAAAAATAAGAATAAGAAATAAAAGTAACAAATAATTAAAGAGCAGCAGTAAAATAACAATAGCAAGGCTATATACAGGGGGTACCAGTCTAGAGCCAATGTGCGGGGGCACCGGTTAGTTGAGGTAATATGTGCATCTAGGTAGAGTTATTAAAGTGACTATGCATAGATGATAAGAGAGTAGCAGCAGTGTAAAAGAGGGGGTGGGGGGGGGGATAATGCAAATAGTCTGTGTAGCCATTTGATTAGATGTTCAGGAGTGATATGGCTTGGGGGTAGAAGCTGTTTAGAAGCCTCTTGGACCTAGACTTGGCGCTCCGGTACTGCTTGCCATGCGGTAGCAGAGAGAACAGTCTATGACTAGGGTGGCTCAAGTCTTTGACAATTTTCAGGGCCTTCCTCTGACACCGTCTGGTATAGAGGTCCTGGATGGCTGGAAGCTTGGCCCCAGTGATGTACTGGGCCGAACGCCCTCTGTAGTGCCTTGCAGTTGGAGGCTGAGCTTTTGCCACACCAGGCAGTGATGCAACCATCTCGACGGTGCAGATGTAGAACCTTTTGAGGATCTGAGGACCAATGCCAAATCTTTTCAGTCTCCTGAGGGGGAACAAGTTTTGTCATGACCTCTTCACGACTGTCTTGGTGTGCTTGGACCATGTTACTTTGTTGGTGATGTGGACACCAAGGAACTTGAAGTTCGCATCCTGCTCCACTGCAGCCCCGTCGATGAGAATGGGGGCGTGCTCGGTCCTCCTTTTCCTGTAGTTCACAATAATCTTCATTGTCTTGATCAAGTTGAGGGAGAGGTTGTTGTCCTTGCTCCACGCGGCCAGGTCTCTGTCCTCCTCCCTATAGACTGTCTCGTCTTTGTCAGTGATCAGCCCCACCACTGTTGTGTCATCGGGAAACTTAATGATGGTGTTGGAGTCGTACCTGGCCGTGCAGTCTTGGGTGAACAGGGAGTACAGGAGGAGACTTAGCACGCACCCGTGAGGGGCCCCCGTGTTGAGGATCAGCGTGTCGGATGTGTTGTTACCTACCCTTACCACCTGGGGGTGGCCCGTCAGAAAGTCCAGGATACAGTTGCAGAGGGAGGTGTTTAGTCCCAGGGTCGTTAGCTTAGTGATGAGCTTCGAAGGCACTATGGTGTTGAACGCTGAGCTGTAGTCAACGAATAGCATTCTCACATAGGTGCTCATTTTGTCCAGGTGGGAAAGGGCAGTGTGGAGTGCAAGAGAGATTGCATAATCTGTGGATCTGTTAGGGCGGTATGCAAATTGGAGTGGGTCTAAGGTTTCTTGGATGATGGAGTTCATGTGAGCCATGAACAGCCCTTCAAAGCACTTCATGGCTACAGAGTGAGTACTACGGGTCGGTAGTCATTTAGGCAGGTTACCTTATTGTTCTTGGGCAAAGGGACTATGGGGGTCTGCTTGAAACATGTTGGTATTACAGAGGTTGAACATGTCAGTGAAGACAATTGCCAGTTGGTCAGCGCATGCTCACAGTACATGTTCTGGTAACCGCTGATGTTCTCATGCATGTTTCAGTGTTACTTGCCTCAAAGTGAGCATAGAAGTTATTTTGCTCATCTAGTAGGCTTGTGTCACTGGGCAGCTCTCAGCTGTGCTTCCCTTTGTAGTCTGTAATAGTTTGCAAGCCCTACCGCATTCGCCGAGCGTCGGAGCCGGTGTAGTAAGATTCGATCTTAGTCCGGTATTGACTCTTTGCCTGTTTGATGATTCATCCGAGTTCATAGCAAGATTTCTTATAGATTTCTTATGAGTCCCACTCCTTAAAAGTGGCAGCTCAACCCTTTAGCTCAGTGCGGATGTTGCCTGTAATCCATGGCTTCTGGTTGGGGTATGTACGTACAGTCACTGTGGGGACAACGTCATCAATGCACTTATTGATTTAGCCAGTGACTGATGTGGTGTACTCCTCAATGCCATCGGAAGAATCCTGGAACATATTCCAGTCTGTGCTAGCAAAGCAGTTCTGCAGCTTAGCATCTGCTTCATCTGACCACTTTTTTATTGACCGAGTCACTGGTGCTTCCTGCTTTAATTTTTGCTTGTAAGCAGGAATCAGGAGGATAGAATTATGGTCAGATTTGCCAAATGGAGGGCGAGGGAGAGCTTTGTACGCATCTCTGTGTGTGGAGTAAAGATGGTCTAGAGTTTTTTTCCCTCTGGTTGCACATTTAACATGCTGATGGAAATTTGCAGCTCTTTGAGTGCGGTCTTAGTGCCAACATCAGTGTGTTGGTATGTAGACTGCTACGGAAAATGCAGATGAAAACTAGGTAGATAGTGTGGTTTACAGCTTATCATGAGATACTTTATCTCAGGCGAGCAAAACCTTGAGACTTCTTTAGATATCGTACACCAGCTTTTGTTTACAAATATACATAGACCGCCACCCCTTGTCTTACCAGTGGCTGCTGTTCTATCCTGCCGATACAGTGTAAAACCCGCCAGCTGTATGTTGTTCATGTCGTCGTTCAGCCACGACTCGGTGAAACATATGATATTACCGTTTTTAATTTCCCGTTGGTAGTTTAATCTTGCTCTTCGGTCATCGATTTTATTTTCCAATGATTGCATGTTTGCCAATAGAACGGAGGGCAGTGGGGGTTTACTCACTCACCTATGAATTCTCAAAAGGCAGTCCAACCTCCGCACCTTTTTCTCTGTCATTTCTTCACGCAAATGACAGGGATTTGGGCCTGTTCCCGGGAAAGCCGTTTTTCCTTCACGTCGGACTTGTCAGATTTGTTATTAAAGGAAAAAGCTTCTTCCAGTTCGTGGTGAGTAATTGCTGTTCTGATGTCCAGAAGTTATTTTCGGTCATAAGAGACCGTAGCAGCAACATTATGTCCAAAATAATTTTAAACAAATTACAAACAACACACGGAGCACGTAAAACATCAGCCATCCTCTCCGGTGCCATTATACAAAAGGCTATTTCATACAAAAGTGCTTTGTCAATTTCTTTAAAATGTACAATTCAACAATTTGAAAGGAATTCAAGAGTTTGTGTTTATGTTCCATTTTACAGTTTGCTACAACTTTCTCATAATGATACAGATCATTACCCTGTAAAATGTTAACTACATCATAGTTACTTAATAATGGCTAATGTGTTTATTTGTTTCTGCTCTCTCAAACCTAGTGTGCGGGACATTCTGGGAATGTGTGTGTGTGTGTGTGTGTGTGTGTGTGTGTGTGTGTGTGTGTGTGTGTGTGTGTGTGTGTGTGTGTGTGTGTGTGTGTGTGTGTGTGTATTCAACTAGAGGAATGAGAAGGGTTTCATATATGTCTGCATATTGGTATTTACATGCATATAGGTGTATGCATGTGATTGGAGACCTTATGTAATTACAATTTTTTGGACTGACTCAGGGTCTCCGGTTGCCATTTAATTAGCTCATAAATCAATTGCAGCCTGTAGTTGAACTCCTGTTGGAGTGCTTCCACGCAAAGTGAGTAAGACTTATTTATTACGGAAGAACCTGGTCTTGAACTGTTGAGATAACTAGCACTGCATCAATTGTTGGTTCATTGTCGAATCCTTCAAAAGTGGGACACATAAAATGCCATCCGGCTCCCACACCTAAACGTGTTTTATGCCAAATAACTGGTAAGTTACTGTCACGTTCGTTGTAAGGAGGAGACCAAGGCGCAGCGTGAAATGCGTACATTCTTCTTTAATAAAGAACGAAACACTGAACAAACTAACAATACGTGCCGCTAATATGGATAGTGCAGAAAGGCAACTAAACACAGAACAAGAACCCACAAATACCCAAGGGAAAATGGCTACCTAAATATGGTCCCCAATCAGAGACAACGATAAACAGCTGCTTCTGATTGGCAACCATATCAGGCCACCATAGACATGCATATACCTAGACCTACAAAACCCCTAGATATACAAAAACCCTAGACAAGACAAAACTAGCATACCCACCCTAGTCACACTCTGACCTAACCAAAATAATAAAGAAAAAAGAGATAACTAAGGTCAGGGCGTAACAGTTACTGTGCAAAGTCATTTTCAGTTGTTACTTAAGAAATTTAATTTGCACTTGTATTTTAACTAGACAATTTATTTCTGAGATGACATATTTGTCATGATTATGGAGCTGCTGTCTCTTAGAGGTGGTAATGGCCAGAACTAACAGATTGTCTCACACACTTCATTTCAGATATTCATCATATCAAAACTAAAATATAGTTACACAAATAAATGCTAAGTAATGTCTTTGTCAGGGTTATAAACATATCTTCTATGAAATGGCGTAATAGCATTACTGGTATTTCACGAGCTGAAACCCTATTGACAGTAATCCAAAAGTTATCTAAGGTATTTTCATATAAAGACATGAACAATATAGTTGCCATTCCACCTAAATCAACAGATTGACACCACAGGCGGCGGGGTGGTACCTTAATTGGGTAGGTCAGGCTCATAGTAATGGCTGGAACGGAATCAATGAAATGGTATCAAACCCATCAAACAGATGTTTTCCATGTGTTTGATACCACTCCATTTACACCATTCCAGACGTTATTGTGAGCCGTCCTCAACTCAGCCTCCTGTGCTTGACATTATGATTCCTCTGACAGCTATTATTGTGCTCAGAAAGAAAAACAGTTTACCTTTTAGAACTATTCTGAATAAAAACTGTGGGAGCATAATGCCATAGTGCCCTCTATTGACAACCTGAGGTAAAATGTCATTACAGTTCCAGGAAACTAAGCATCAGTATGTCATCAAATTTAGCATGAATTCAACATTCTCATGGCCTCAATATCCATTGATTCAGTCACCAGCCTGATTTATTCAGTCACCACCCTCATCAATTGGTCTAAAACCATTTAACTCAATCCTCACAAAGTCTCCCACCTGACCACACCTATTCTTCTTCAATAAAGAACGAAACACTGAACAAACTAACAATACGTGCCGCTAATATGGATAGCGCAGACAGGCAACTAAACATAGAACAAGAACCCACAAATACCCAAGGGAAAATGGCTACCTAAATATGGTCCCCAATCAGAGACAACGATAAACAGCTGCTTCTGATTGGCAACCATATCAGGCCACCATAGACATACATATACCTAGACCTACAAAACCCCTAGATATACAAAAACCCTAGACAGGTCAAAACTAGCATACCCACCCTAGTCACACTCTGACCTAACCAAGGAAGCTAAGCATCAGTATGTTATCAAATTTAGCATGATTTCAACATTCTCATGGCCTCAATATCCATTAATTCAGTCACCAGCCTGATTTATTCAGTCACCACCCTCATCAATTGGTCTAAAACCATTTAACTCAATCCTCACA